>NW_027168970.1:185000-217500 GCF_036898095.1 Palaemon carinicauda | reverse complement strand
AGTGTATGGTAGAGTAATGATTAATAGGATTAAGGATAAAACAGAGAATGCAATCTTGGAAGTACAGGGTGGTTTTAGAAGAGGTAGGGGTTGTATGAATCAGATTTTTACAGTTAGGCAGATATGCGAGAAATATTTAGCATAAGGTAAGGAGGTGTATGTTGCGTTTATGGATCTGGAGAAAGCATATGATAGAGTTGATAGGGTAGCAATGTGGAATGTGATGAGGTTATATGGAGTTGGTGGAAGGTTGTTGCAAGCAGTGAAAAGTTTCTGCAAAGGTAGTAAAGCATGTGTAAGAATAGGAAATGAAGTGAGCGATTGGTTTCCGATGAGAGTGGGGCTGAGACAGGGATGTGTGATGTCGCCGTGGTTGTTTAATTTGTATGTTGATGGAGTGGTGAGAGAGGTGAATTCTCGAGTGCTTGGACGAGGATTGAAACTGGTAGGCGAGAATGATCATGAATGAGAGGTAAATCGGTTGTTGTTTGCGGATGATACTGTACTGGTAGCAGACACAGAAGAGAAGCTTGACCAACTAGTGACAGATTTGGAAGGGTGAGTGAGAGAAGGAAGTTGAGAGTTAATGTGGGTAAGAGTAAGGTTATGAGATGTACGAGAAGGGAAGGTGGTGCAAGGTTGAATGTCATGTTGAATGGAGAGTTACTTGAGGAGGTGGATCAGTTTAAGTACTTGGGGTCTGTTGTTGCAGCAAATGGTAGAGTGGAAGCAGATGTACGTCAGAGAGTGAATGAAGGTTGCAAAGTGTTGGGGGCAGTTAAGGGAGTAGTAAAAAATAGAGGGTTGGTCATAAATGTAAAGAGAGTTCTGTATGAGAAAGTGATTGTACCAACTGTGATGTATGGATCGGAGTTGTGGGGAATGAAAGTGATGGAGAGACAGAAATTGAATGTGTTTGAGATGAAGTGTCTAAGGAGTATGGCTGGTGTATCTCGAGTAGATAGGGTTAGGAACGAAGTGGTGAGGGTGAGAACGGGTGTAAGAAATGAGTTAGCGGCTAGAGTGGATATGAATGTGTTGAGGTGGTTTGGCCATGTTGAGAGAATGGAAAATGGCTGTCTGCTAAAGAGGGTGATGAATACAAGAGTTGATGGGAGAAGTACAAGAGGAAGGCCAAGGTTTGGGTGGATGGATGGTGTGAAGAAAGCTCTGGGTGATAGGAGGATAGATGTGAGAGAGGCAAGAGAGCGTGCTAAAAATAGAAATGAATGGCGAGCGATTGTGACGCAGTTACGGTAGGCCCTGCTGCTTCCTCCGGTGCCTTAGATGACCGCAGAGGTAGCAGCAGTAGGGGATTCAGCATTATGAAGCTTCATCTGTTGTGGATAATGTGGGAGGTTGGGCTGTGGCACCCTAGCAGTACCAGCTGAACTCGGCCGAGTCCCTGGTTAGGCTGGAGGAACGTAGAGAGTAGAGGTCCCCTTTTTTGTTTTGTTTCATTGTTGATGTCGGCTACGCCCCAAAATTGGAGGAAGTGCCTTTGGTATATGTATATGTATATATGAGTATATATATATATATATATATATATGAGTATGTGTGTATATATATACATATATATATATATATATATATATATATATATATATATATACACATATGAGTATGTATATATATACAAAATTACTTGGGGGAATTCATTATGGATAGTTTGGAATCTCTCTGAAATTCCTTTAGAATTCTTAGAAGAAAAACTATAATCTTCTTATTGTTCTTCGGGGCATGAAAATTACATATTACTCATGGAATTTTCATGGGATTTGGAAATCCTAACCTGTACTCTTTTATAAAAGAATCAAAAGCATAAAAATATCAAAAGCATTAAAATATCATAATTGAGGTTTTCATGTGTACGGATGTGATATAGAATAAATTATGCTAAATTATATTTTTGACTTATAGAGAGAAGGATGTTACAAAGATTGAAACAATATTGAAAGGCCATGGGGCTCTGGAATAAGAAAAAAAGGAATGGATGCCTTATTATTATTATCATTATTATTATTATTATCATTCTCTAAGGTACACTCCTAGTTGGAAAAGCAGAATGCTATAAGCCCAAGGGCCCCAACATGGAAAATAGCCCAGTGAGAAAAGGAAACAAGGAAAAATGAAATATTGTAAGAAGAGTAACAGCATTAAAATAAATATTTCCTATACAAACTATAAAAAACTTTAACAAAACAAGAGGAAGAGAAATCAGACAGAATAGTGTGCTCGAGTGTACCCTCAAGCAAGAGAACTCTAACCCAAGACAGTGGAAGACCATGGTACAGAGGCTATGGGACTACCCAAGACTAGAGAACAATGGTTTCATTTTGGAGTGTCCTTTTCCTAGAAGAGCTGCTTACCATAGCTAAAGAGTCTCTTCTACCCTTACCAAGAGGAAAGTGGCCATTGAACAAATACAGTGCAGTAGTTAACCCCTTGAGGGAAGAAGTATTGTTTAGTAATCTCAGTGTTGTCAGGTGTAAGAGGACAGAGGAGAATCTGTATAAAATAGGCCAGACTATTCGGTGTATGTGTAGGCAAAGAGAAAGAACCCTAACCAGAGAGAAGGATCCAATGTAGTACTGTCTGGCCAGTCAAAGGACCCCACAACTCTCTGGCGGTAGTATTTCAACGGGCAGCTGGTGCCCTGGCCAACCTACTACTTTATATATACCCATCAAAAGGTAGTACAATTTGGGTCATAATGTCAATAAAGACGGATGAAGAATTATCGTTATACTATTACTCAATTTTTTTTAATGAGGCGCATTTGCACCGACTCGCAGGGGTGCCCTTTTAGCTGGGAAAAATGTTTCCTGCTACCTGATTGGTTAGAATTATCTTGTCCAACCAATCAGCGATCAGGAAACTTTTCCGAGCTAAAATGACACCCCTGCGAGTCGGTGCAAATGCGCCTCATTAAAAGAAATTGATAATAGTTCAAATGTTCTATTGGTAAAATTGTGCGTTGTTGAGGCAATTTTTTTTTTTTATTTTTTTTTTTGCATTAATTGGAAATAATGGATGAGATCGGGAAGTTTTCTTCCGAGTCAGAAGTCTGTTTGGCTGGTTAAAGCTTGTGAGAAAATAGACAATAAGCTTCATCACCATTACCATGATAATAAGAGATTATGAATGCCTTATAAGGGGTGTTGAATGAAATCTAAAGATAACAAGAGATGATGGGATTATAAGTGATATGCTGCAGTTTAATAGTAATAGCGACTGAGTGACTGACCAGGTTTTGTAAGGTATGAGTCAAAGAAGGAAAAGTTCCAATGAATAGTATAAGAGAAATTATTATTATCATTATTATTATTATTATTATTATTATTATTATTATTATTATTAGCCAAGCTACAACCCTAGTTGAAAAAGCAAGATACTATAAGTCCAAAGGCTCCAACCGGGAAAAATAGCCCAGTGAGGAAAGGAATTAAGGAAATAATTAAATAATGAGAACAAATTAACAATAAATCATTCTACAAACACTAACAAAAACAGATATGTCCTATATAAACTATAAAAAGACTCATGTCAGCCTGTTCAACATAAAAACATTTGCTGCAACTTTGAACTTTTGAAGTTCTATTTCATCATCATGGAGAAGGTGGTAGTGGTTGAGTAGAAATCTTTCTAACTTAAACCGCTATAGTCAATTTCTTTTAGCGAGGCATATTTGCACCAACTCGCAGCGGTGCCCTTTTAGCTCGGAAAAGTTTCATGATCGCTGATTGGTTGGACAAGATGACTCTAACCAATCAGCGATCAGGAAACTTTTCCGAGCTAAAAGGGCACCGTTGCGAGTCGGTGCAAATCTGCCTCGCTAAAAGAAATGGACTATAGCATACTATGGTATGGGAGGAAAATGCTTACACGCTCTCTTGGAGACACTGATATGCCCTAAGGGTTGGTTAGGCATAAATTATGTATGTTCCAACCACACTGTCCTACGTTTCCGTACCTTTTCAGATGTAGAGGCCCAGACGGAAGAAAGAAAAGGCATGTTAGAAAATATTCAGCAGTTAACTACTGCAATTCTTCAGTGGCTACTTTCCTCTTGGTAAAGGTAGAAGAGACTCTTTAGCTATGGTAAGCAGCTCCTCTAGGAGAAGGATACTCCAAAATTAAACTATTGTTCTCTAGTCTTGGGTAGTGCCATAGTCTCTGTACCATGGTTTTCCACTGTCCTGGGTTAGAGTTCTCTTGCTTGAGGGTACACTCGGGCACACTATTCTATCTTATTTCTATTTCTCTTATTTTCAAGTTTTTATAGTTTATAAATGAAATACTTATTTTAATGTTATTGTTCTTAAACTCCTTGTAGTTTTCCCTTATTTCCTCTCCTCAGTGGGCTAGTTCCCTGTTGAAGCCCCTGGGCTTATAGCACCCTGCTTTTCCAACTAGGGTTGTAGCTTAGCTGGTTAAGTCACTGTGTATACAAGTTTACCGGACAAGGGTTCGACTCCGGGCCGGTCACAAGCTCTTGTCTTTGTGTGATTTCACCTGGGGCTCTGATCCCGAGGTCGTCAAGAGAATCCAGACATTAATGTATTAAAAATATATGGCTTATTTGAATATGAAAAACACGTCTAAATGTGCAATATATATATATATATATATATATATATATATATATATATATATATATATATATATATATATATCAACCATAATGGCCTATGATATCGAATTCTACCTTAGGGAATGTATATCCACTAGAAATTCACTTATGATTAATGCTTTTGGCTGGGCAGAGATTCGAACCTATGCCTTCTAGCTGAAACTATGCCAGCAGGGACTCTACCAACCGAGCTAATCAGGTATCATGGTGGAGATGGGTGATTTTAAGTCTATGAACAGATTCTTGAATTCGATAGTCCTCAACAATCATTAAATCAATGAAATACTCAAACTAGTGATTTTGGATTTTATTTACTTCTGTTTATTTGTAGGTATCAGCAGGTTCTTGTACAGTATATGCATTTATCATTATTATTATTATTATTATTATTATTATTATTATTATTATTTATATATATGTATATATATATATATATATATATATATATATGTATATGTATATATATATATATGAATATATATATATACATATATATATATACATATATACATATATATATATATATATATATATATATATATATATATATATATATGTATATATATACATATACATATATATATATATATATATATATATATATATATATATATATATACATATATATATATATATATATATATATATATATATATATATATATATATATATATACTTGAGTGGGTGTGCGTGCATATTATTGCCTTTACTCGATATATTGGGCAATTGTCCTCTTTATACACTATTTCAGCGCCATGTTTTGAATCTGGAGAGGTGAATAGATATTGTCAATAATGAGGAAAATAATGAGTATTTTTTGCCCTTCTTTTAATCTGTTCTGGTTATGCCAATGTATTATTATTCAAAGCATTCAGAGTTCACTCTCTTGAAACTGAAATGGTATATAACGGCTCAGAAGTATTGCAATTTTTACTAGCTCTCAGTAAACAATTTGTTTTATTGTTTGATTATTATATTTTTTAATACCTTGTTCTGCAATGTCTATATTTTTTTCTTTTTAGCTTTTTCTTTCTCTGTAAGGCTTTTTTATAATATTTTTTTTACAATTCGTTGGTTATACATTAATATATATAGATGGCATGGAAGACAACTTTGGAACATGGAAATAAAATGGTTAACGAATAATGACGGATGAAATAAAATTTTAAAGTTAAAGTGAGAGAATCAGTACCTCAATTAATTGAGAAGACTCTTGCGTTCGACTCATGGCAGAATCCAACAATGTCTTCGCGCGAATCACCAGAGAAAAGGTTCTCTAAAGTGTTCTTAAGTAAACTTTTAAAGATCAATTGAGAGAATCAATACCTCAATTAATTAAGAAGACTCTTGCGTTTGACTCGTGGCAGAATCCAACAATGTCTTCGCGCGAATTGCCAGAGAAAAGGTTCTCTAAAATGTCCCTAAGTAAAATTTTAAAGTTCAATTGAGAGAATCAATACCTCAATTAATTGAGAAGACTCTTGCGTTCGACTCGAGGCAGAATCCAACAATGTCTTCGCGCGAATCGCCTAAGAGAAAAGGTTCTCTAAAATGTTCCTAAGTAAAGTTTTAAAGTTAAAATGAGAGAATCAGTACCTCAATTAATTGAGAAGTCTCTTGCGTTCGACTCGTGGCAAAATCCAACAATGTCTTCGCGCGAATCACCAGAGAGAAAAGGTTCTCTAAAATGTTCCTAAGTAAAGTTTTAAAGTTAAAATGAGAGAATCAGTACCTCAATTAATTGAGAAGTCTCTTGCGTTCGACTCGTGGCAAAATCCAACAATGTCTTCGCGCGAATCACCAGAGAGAAAAGGTTCTCTAAAATGTTCCTAAGTAAAGTTTTAAAGTTACAATGAGAGAATCAGTACCTCAATTAATTGAGAAGTCTCTTGCGTTCGACTTGTGGCAGAATCCAACAATGTCTTCGCACGAATCACTAGAGAAAAGGTTCTCTAAAATGTTCCTAAGTAAAGTTTTAAAGTTAAAATGAGAGAATCAGTACCTCAATTAATTGAGAAGTCTCTTGCGTTCGACTCGTGGCAAAATCCAACAATGTCTTCGCGCGAATCACCAGAGAGAAAAGGTTCTCTAAAATGTTCCTAAGTAAAGTTTTAAAGTTAAAATGAGAGAATCAGTACCTCAATTAATTGAGAAGTCTCTTGCGTTCGACTCGTGGCAAAATCCAACAATGTCTTCGCGCGAATCACCAGAGAGAAAAGGTTCTCTAAAATGTTCCTAAGTAAAGTTTTAAAGTTCAATTGAGAGAATCAGTACCTCAATTAATTGAGAAGACTCTTGCGTTCGACTCGTGGCAGAATCCAACAATGTCTTCGCGCGAATCACCAGAGAGAAAAGGTTCTCTAAAATGTTCCTAAGTAAAGATTTAAAGTTAAAATGAGAGAATCAGTACCTCAATTAATTGAGAAGTCTCTTGCGTTCGACTCGTGGCAAAATCCAACAATGTCTTCGCGCGAATCACCAGAGAAAAGGTTCTCTTAAATGTTCCTAAGTAAAGTTTTAAAGTTCAATTGAGAGAATCAATGCCTCAATTAATTAAGAAGACTCTTGCGTTCGACTCGTGGCAGAATCCAACAATGTCTTCGCACGAATCACCAGAGAGAAAAGGTTCACTAAAATGTTCCTAAGTAAAAGTTCAATTCAGAGAATCAGTACCTCAATTAATTAAGAAGACGCTTGCGTTTGACTCGTGGCAGAATCCAACAATGTCTTCGCGTGAATCGCCAGAGAAAAGGTTCACTAAAATGTTCCTAAGTAAAATTTTAAAGTTCAATTGAGAGGATCAATACCTCAATTAATTGAGAAGACTCTTGCGTTCGACTCGTGGCAGAATCCAACAATGTCTTCGCGCGAATTGCCAGAGAGAAAAGGTTCACTAAAATGTTCATAAGTAAAATTTTAAAGTTCAATTGAGAGAATAAATACCTCGATTAACTAAGAAGACTCTTGCGCTCGACTCGTGGCAGAATCCAACAATGTCTTCGCGCGAACCGCCATAGAGAAAAGGTTCTCCAAAATGTTTCTGAAAACGGAAATAGTTTTCTTTCTACTCACGTTCAAGCAGCCATCAAAAAACTGTTCGACAAATAGCTTTTTCTTTAGTATGAAGGCCAAAATTTAATCACTTTTATATTAGATTTCGATTTTTTTATCCAAATTAGCCATTGTTCCTGGCTCTTCTGTTTCAGGTCACCAGTATATAAACATTGTCTAGGCACTATGACTTAATCACATCTTTGTTACCTCGCTGAAGAATGATATCACTCCAGTAATTATTGGAGTGACTTGCACAATACCACCTGGGACGTGCTATGTTCACTTTCTCCAAAATGCACATTTGTACACCGAAATTGTTCTAGGCCCTGGGTGCAATAGAATTTTTTTTTTTTTTTTTTTTACAGTAGCCACAAAGTTCAAGGTTGTCAGTTCTATTCCATATCTTTTGTTTTGGGATACTCATTGTTATAATAGTATTGCCTTATTAACGTAACGTTATACTTATGAAATGCCCTTTATTATTATTATTATTATTATTATTATTATTATTATTATTATTATTATTATAATTATTATCATTATTATTATTATTGTTATTATTATTATTATTATTATTTTTATTATCATCATAAGTACTATTATTATTATTAATATTGTTATTATTATTATTCTTATTATTCTCATTATTATTATTACTATGATTATTACTATTATTATAATAATAATAATAATAATAATAATAATAATAATAATAATAATAATAATAATAATTATTATTATTATTATAAGAGGTAAAAGTAAAGGTGTCTAGTTTCAGTTCCAGTTCCATCAGAATAGATGCTCACCAGAACGTCAGCCGGGCAATCCCAACCCCCCAATGTGGTGCCCAACCACAGCAGTGGTCGCAGTAAACCGCTTAAACTTACGGTCTAGGGCTGGAATCGATCTGCTGCCATGCGAATGCTAGGCGAACACGTTACCCCTGTACTAGCCAGGATTCTAGTAAGGAAAGGATATAAGGAAATGAATAAACTATGTATGAGAAGTAGTGAATTAAAAATATGGAGTATTTTAAGATCAAAAAAACATTTACAAAAGTTTTGAACTTCTGAAGTTTCACTGATTAGGAATATCCTTCCAAAATCTGGTCACAGCTGGAATAAAACTTCTAGAATTCTGTGTAGTATCGAGCCTTATGATGCAGAAGACTGAACTTACAATTGTTTGCATACTTAGTAAATGTATAATCTGATAGACTCTCGGAAGGTCTGAATGCAAACGATGAAAAATTTTACACTGTTAGGAAAAACCGTAGTTTTAATCGGAAATTCTCCGTAAAAATAGACTGTTCTCAACCGAATTTCCGTAAAATACAGGCGACCGTAATTTTACCTTACTTTGTTATTATCTTTTACGGCTTGGTGACCGTAATATCACTCCTTTACGTCAACATATCCGTTTTTAAAACGGTAAAAATCCTGGAATAAACTCAACCGTATTTCCGTAAAATACAGGCGACCGTAATTTCACCTTAGTTTGTTATTATCTTTTACGGGTTGGTGACCGTAATATCACTCTTTTACGTCAACATATCCGTTTTTAAAACGGTAAAAATCCTGGAATAAATGTTGCCAGACATTTACCGTTTTTTAAATGCAAATTTTTAACAGTGTATGAAATATACACAATAACTAACTGAACGAAGGTGCCAGAGATTTACATCTAGATCAGGGATAAAAAAATCTAATAGACCGTAAATTTTGTCCAATTAGGATGAGAGTCAGCAGCTGAAGACAAAAAAAAAAAAAATAAAATAAAAAAGGCAGAATTAAACAATTAAAATATTTCCTCAGGATACAATGAAAATCCTAAAAGACTTTGTCATTAAGCCGGTCTTTTTGTACAATTGAAGATGAAAAACACATAAAATTCTAAATAAATTATATATAGTTAGAGAGACATTATCAATGCAATGATCTGGATGGTGAGGGGCCACTGATAGGATTCTTGATGGTGAGGGGCCCCTGATAGGATTCAACTTCATGTCTCAAAATTTGCACCATGCAGTAAATTTAGCTAGATCTCTATTAAGGAATTCAGCAACCTTAAATCTACATTCAAGAAATTAAATTAACGCAAAGAGAGTAGCATCATCTGCATAAACAATGAGCCTGTTATCTAGGCCAAGCCACATATCATCTTTATCTTCTTTTTGTTTAGCTAGATTAAAGGATTCAGCCATCATGAATCTACATTCAAGAAATCAAATTAACGCAAAGAGAGTAGCATCATCTGCATAAGCAACTAGCCTGTTATCTAGGCCAAACCATATATCATCTTCTTTTTTGTCTGCATCTTTTCCCACTTTTATATGGGGGTCGATGTTTCTGGATGGCCTAGATAACAGACTAGTTGCATATGCAGATGATGCTACTCTCTTTGCATCAATTTAATTTCTGGAATGTAGATTTATGCTTGCTGAATCCCTTGATAGAGATCTAGCTAAAATGAGTGCATTTGCCCCATGCACTAATTTTAGCTAGATCTCTATTAAGGGATTCAGCAACCATAAAACTGACGCAAAGAGAGTAGCATCATCTGCGTATGCAACTAGCCTGTTATCTAGGCCAAAACTTTCCAGAGCGATGAACGCATCAAAGGGACGCACCTTTCAAAATCGGGCAGTGTGCTTTAAGATAATACAATATATATACAATATGGTAAATAAAGAAAAACCCATAATCTATCACAAGAAATTTAATGGGAAAAAAGCCTCTGGTCACAATTCACTTTCACAAGTCTTTCAAAGTCTGGCGCAAGGTTGCAGGTGGAAATAATCATCATTTAAGTTCGTGTCTGATATCAAGGACTTACTTTTTTACTTATTTATCTTCAATACAGGAAAAATTCTGCTCACAGATGTAAGTGAAACTAAAAGTAGGGAATAAACTGACAGCAGAATTTCTTAAAACATGAAAAGCATTGAACAGAGAGTGACTTATGAAAATCTATACTAATGGCAGTGAATGAAACATTTCCTAAAATGAATGATCAGATTGCATGTCTATCAACTCATTAGGTGCTATAGAAAAACTAGCAGAGAAAGGATAAGTTGATATGTTGAATTTAAGCTCAATCTGTATTAAATCCTTCAAAAAAAAAAAAAAAAAAAAAAAAAAACTTAAACATTTCTTTTAAACTGATTAATTGAGTCCTATTTTATCTATTTAATTTTCTAATACGCTACAAGCTTCCAGTGGAGGTGGGGGGGGGGGGGGGATTTGCCCACCCAAGGTGTATGCTATGAAAAGTAATGGGCCAAGAACACTGCACTGAGGAACACCAGCTATTACATTCCTATAGTTACTATAGCACCCATCAGCATCTACGCTTTACAATCTAATAATTCAATAATTTATGTTAAGAAAATACCAACCTTCTACCATCTGTTTAGTTTTGAAAACAAGAGACTCATGATTAACATGGTCAAAGGCAGCATGAAAATCAAGGCCAATTATAGGAAATTTCTAATCACAATCGAAGGATTTCTGTAGAGCATTGGACATTGTAAGAAGGACACTGCATGCTCCAAGGCCCTTGCTAAAGCCAAACATTATTACCTTTAGCATACCAAAAGCTCTAGATAATATAGGAGTCATGAAAATTGGACAGTAATCAACATGGCTAGGGCTACCACAAACACATTCACCGGTTGGAATTACATTGCCAATTTTCCAAGTGCCTAAAGAACCTCCTTTTTCTAACTTGCGAAAAATAACATACTAAAATAGAGGAAAAGCAAAAGTACCATTTGGGTCTACACTCTACACATCCATAAGCATCTAGGTCCATCAAGAGTGTTATAATTTCGCAGGACATAATAAGAAGACAGAGTTTATATTACATCAGCCAAAATGGTTGCCTTTTCCTTTGGACAGTGAATACAAAGTTTGAGCAAAGGAGGAACTGTTGTTGTACCCTCAAGCAAGAGAATTCTACCCCAAGACAAGATAGAATAGTGTACCCAAGTGTACCCTCAAGCAAGAGAATTCTACCCCAAGACAAGATAGAATGGTGTACCCAAGTGTATCCTCAAGCAAGAGAATTCTACCCTAAGACAGTGCAAGACCTAAGTGCCCTACCCAAGACTAGAGAACAATCTTTTGATTTTGGAGTGTCCTTCTCCTAGAAGAGCTGCTTACCATAGCTAAAGAGTCTCTTCTACACTTACCAAGAGGAAAGTAGCCACTGAACAATTACGGTGCAGTAGTTAACCCCTTGCGCGAAGGAGAATGGTTTGGTAATATCAGTGTTGTCCGGTGTATGGGGACAGGGAAATGTGTAAAGAATAGGCCAAACTGTTCGGTCTAGGCAAAGGAAAAATGAGCCGTAACTGGAGAGGGATCCAATATAGTAATGTCTAGGCAAAGGACCAATTAAGATCTCAACGGGTGGCTGGAGCCTTTGCCAACCTAATAGCTAGTTCATATTTAATAGTTATTTACTTAATTAGTCGTTCTAATGTTTATTCAGTAATGAAAAAACTCACTTTTCCATCACATATCTTAATTTTGGATTTAATCAGTATCCATAGTAAAAGTAGGTGTTAGAATATTCGAAGATAAAACAAATAACATAACGTCACCCTCATAAACTAACTGCCTAAGTCATTTTCTCCACTTGTTGGGAAATCAAAAAGAAACCTTCTCATTTCCTAATTCTTTATATCATTGTCTTGAGTTTCAATTCACAAATTCTTAATAGATGAATTTGTGAATAAGAATTTGTTAATTGAAGCTCACCACAATGATATAAAGAATTAGGAAATGAGGTTTTCTTTTTTATTTCCCAACAAGTGGAGAAAATGACTTAGGCAGTAAGTTTATGAGGGTGACGATAATCTTTTTAATTTCTTGCTTCGTATACATATAACTGCAATCTTTAACCATTGCCTGATAGGGCCAGGTTGTGCATAGCATCTTTCTTTGTACATTTTCAAGACCACGATTTTAGATATCTTAAATACATATGAAATTATAGCTTACTTTGGGAACCTTAATATTCGTTAAGGTTTGATAAAAAGTGTTTGCTAGTTTCTGTTGATTTTGTTTTACTGCAGTCGAACTTCGACTTGAAAAAAGTAAAGAAGTTTGAACTTCAACAGCACCCCATGTTACCACAACAGGATTTTATGGTGAAGTTGCCTTTGCTTATTGAGTGATGGGAGCAGAGGGAAAATGGTGATATGTATATGACATGTAACAAAAAAAAAAAAAAAAAAAAAAAAAAAAATGAAGAAGTGTAAACTCGTATAGTACAGTACAATCATGTTAAACCAATTTGAAACAACAACAACAACAAATAACGACAACAACAACAATAATAATAATAATAATGATAATAATAATAATGATAATAATAATAATGACCAAAATTCTGAATCATTGTATGTTCATAATAATAATAATAATAATAATAATAATGGCCAAAATTATGAAACATTGTATGTTCATAATAATAATAATAATAATAATAATATTAATAATGACCAAAATTATGAAGCATTGTATGTTCATAATAATAATAATAATAATAATAATAATAATAATAATTATAATAATAATAATAATAATTATAATAATAATAATAATAACAACAATGAACAAAATTATGAAGCATTGTATGTTCATGTCATATGATGAACATCACAGTACTGTAACCAGTTTCATAACATTGACTACATAATCTTGGACACAAGATTTCAAAACTCCCATT
Organism: Palaemon carinicauda; assembly: GCF_036898095.1. NCBI lineage: Eukaryota > Metazoa > Arthropoda > Malacostraca > Decapoda > Palaemonidae > Palaemon > Palaemon carinicauda. Next base: position 204,074 of record NW_027168970.1, on the reverse strand, counting down.
CATTGCTGAAACAGCATGGCGTAAGATGACTTAAGAAACCAAAACTTAATCTTAAGGCAATTTTTATCAATAAGAGAAATTAGTAATGAAACGTTACCTTCATTAAGAGAAATGTTTCACGAAACGTTTTCCAAGTTCTTTAACCAAGTAAAGAAAATCGACCTCTTATTCTTGTTATCTAAGCGATTGCAATAATAAAACGAACGAGCGAAGAAATCTTCTACCACTCGTGTATCATACCGTAGTCAACGCTAATTCTAATACTAGGTTGGCCAGGGCACCAGCCATCCGTTGAGATACTACCGCTAGAGAGTTATGGGGTCCCTTGACTAGCCAGGCAGTACTACATAGGATCCTTCTCTCTGGTTACGGTGCACTTGCCTTTTGCCTACGCATACACCGAATAGTCTGGCCTATTCTTTACAGATTTTCTTCTGTCCTCATACACCTGACAACACTGAAATTACCAAGCAATTCTTTTTCGCCCAATTGATTAACTACTGCACTGTAATTGTCCAGTGGCTGCTTTCCTCTCGGTAATGGTAGAAGAGACTCTTTAGCTATGGTAAGCAGCTCTTCTAGGAGAAGGACACTCCAAAATCAAACCATTGTCCTCTAGTCTTGGGTAGTGTCACAGCCTCTGTACCATGGTCTTCCACTATCTTGGGTTAGAGTTCTCTTGCTTGAGGGTACACTCGGGCACACTATTCTATCTAATTTCGCTTCCTCTTGTTTTGTTAAAGTTTTTATAGTTTATATATGAAATATCTGTTTTAATGTTGTTAATGTTTTTAAAATATTTTATTCTAATTTTCATTACTTCTAATATCGTTTATTTATTTCTTTATTTCCTTTCCTCACTGGGCTATTTTCCCTGTTGGAGCCCTTGTGCTTATAGCATCCTGCTTTTTCAACTAGGGTTGTAGCTAAGCAAATAATAATAATAATAATAATAATAATAATAATAATAATAATAATAATAATAATAATAATAATAATAATAATAATGAAGTCCGAAAGTGACAGTAAAAAATAACGAGGAAGATGAAAACGAATGTTAAGGAGTGTTGAGGCTCCGTCACGCCAACGCACACATTTCCTAGTAGCTTTCATCATTGTCGTGTTCCAGTTGCGCAAATATCTAGATCTTGTAGATTAAACTGAAGTCGTGCTTGTTCCATCATCTTGCTGAAGGTCAGGACCTTTCCTTGATTCACAGTAGCGTATAAGAAAGCTGGATCTTTATACTGCATACTGAGTCACACACAGTCTTCTTCTTTGCATCATTTCCCACCTTTATGTGGGGTCGATGTTTCTGGCCAGCGTTCTCCATCTACCTCCGTCCCACACTTCATCACCGGTTAATCCCTTTGATCGAAGATCATCCTTGATACAGTCCATCCACCTTCGCTTTGGTCTCCCTCTCCTTCTCGTTCCCTGTACCTCCATTTCCATCACTCTCCTCCCAATATACTGTTCATCTCTTCTCATGACATGATCATACCACCTCAGTCTACTTTCTTGCTACATAATTTGGGTCCTGTCACCGTGAAGATAAGTATTGGTAGTCCAGGGAGACTATTGTAATTAGTTATCAATGCTAATTAATTAGGCCTACTATATACTGACATAAAAGAGAGATTACTCGAGTACCATAAGTGGATGAGATCATGATGAGGGGTAGATGGAGATGGTTTGGGCATGCTCTTCGCACTCCCCAAGAGAGATTAGTTCCCCAAAATTTTAACTGGGCTCCAAAAGGTACTAGAAGAATTGGAAGACCCAGGACTACATGGCTTAGGACCATAAAGCGCGAAGTAGGATATGAATGGAGAAGTATTGAATATAGCTCAAGATAGAGACGAATAGCGAAATCTAACCGAGGCCCTTTGCGTCAATAGGCGTAGGAGGAGATGATGATAGACTGAAATGGAACAATAATAATAATAATAATAATGACCAAAATTCTGAATCATTGTATGTTCATAATAATAATAATAATAATAATAATAATAATAATAACAACAACAACAACAACAACACCAACAACAACAATAAACTACAAATAGCAAAGAAGGAAGTACAAAGGCAGATTCGATTGACTGAAACGTAAAAAAAAATATCGCAGAGTAGAATATACAGATAATCAAGAAGAAAATTGTCATTACAAAATACCTGAAAATCTTAAGAATGAGTCATATTCCTTATTAAAAGAATATAAATTGAGACTGCGATGAAAATAATATTTACACTGGCTTCATAATCAATATTCCTGGCACTGATTCACATGTACTTTTCGCTGAAGGCTGAATGACTCGTAAAGGGACATACTGGAATGGTGAGCAATTTGATGACCTGAATGCTAAAGGCGTCTAGGCGATGTGTGTTCATGAGGTCTTCGTTCCTTGTTCATTTGTAGGGGTCTTGTGTTTTTTTTTTTTTTTTTTTTTTTTTTTTTTACAAAAGTGTTTCTTCTATTGGTGACAATTATTATTATTATTATTATTATTATTATTATTATTATTATTATTATTATTATTATTATTGTGGTTGTTATTGTTATTATTATTATTATTATTATTATTATTATTATCATTATTATTATTAATAATATTATTATTATTATTATTATTATTATTGTCACTATTATTATTACCATTATTATTATTATTATTATTGTTGTTGTTGTTATTATTAATAATATTATAATTGTTATCATTATTATTATTATTAATAATAATAATATTATTATCATTATTAATATAATTAATAACATTATTATTATTATTATTATTATTATTATTATTATTAGCTAAACTACAAACCTAGTTGGAAAAGAAGGATGCTATAAGCACAAAGGCTCCAACAGGGAAGCTAGCCAGTAAGGAAAGGAAATAAGTAACCGATAAAATAGCATGCCTAAGTGTATCCTCAAACAAGAGAACTCTAACCCAAGACAGTGGAAGACCATGGTACAGAGGCTATGCCACTACCCAAGACTAGAGAACAAGGATTTGATTTTGGAGTGTCTTTCTCCTAGAAGAGCTGCTTGCCATAGCTAAAGAGTCTCTTCTACCTTTACCAAGAGGAAAGTAGTCACTGAACAATTACAGTGCAGTAGTTAACCCCTTGGGTGAAGAAGAATTGTTTGGTAATCTCAGTGTTATCAGGTGTATGAGGACAGAGGAGAATGTGAAAAGATTAGGCCAGACTTTTAATTGTATGTGTAGGCAAAGGAAATGTTGCATCGCAAACCTAATTGATTTCATTCACTGGTATGCTATGTCTAAGACCGCCTATTTTAGTATTATCATTATTACCACCAATATTACGGTTTTGAAAACAAGGCAGTTGACCCCGAGAAATTTATACGTCATTCCCTAGATGAAAAAAATGTCACGGTCACTTTCTCTTTTCCAAAAAGTTGGCAGAACAGTATATAGTACTACGTGCCTTTCACGATGTCACAGTTTGTACCCTATTTCCAGTCTTTAATTGAAGGTGCTTCTAAATCACGATGTCACAGTTGGTACCCTGATATTTCCCGTGTTCAATTGAAAGTGTTTTTAAATCACGTACTCGGGTCGTTAATGGAATCAACCTTTTTCGTGGCACCTTTTTTTTTTATAATCTTTTCCTCCAACTTTTCTATAACAAAGAAATATAATTAAAATGGAATCAGCAGAGATAATTATCTTTCTTTTAATATATTGGCGATGTAAAAGAAATGGTAAGATAAACTATAGTGATATCTTTTCTTTTAACATTAAGCACTATTCTCTAACTCTGGGAGGTGCTCTAGATAAACTATGAATCATTATATCTTTTTTTTTAACATTAAGCAGTTTTCTCTACTCTAGGCAGTACTATAGAAAATAAAACAACATGATGGCCACTCTTACTTACTTTTAGCTATTGAATAGTGAATGAAACCACCTTTTGAAGAGAACAGTATCACCAGTCTGTTACCAAACGAACCCAACAGTCTATTCACTATGTTTTGAACTTCTTACAAATTTTAAAATCATTTTATAGATTATTTACAACATTAAATAGCTTTCTTCTTGAACTACTTAGTATTATCATTATCACCTATTTATTTTTCAAAACTGACCTTCCTATCACGTACAGTTGGCTTCATTAATTCCGGTACACTTTACAGGGAGCTAAGGAGACGTCAGTGTACCGGAATCAATGAAGCCAACTGTACATTTATACAACTTGTTATTGATGAATATTTTGGTTTTAAAAGGAAAAAGTCTTGAATCACAGATGAAATGTAATTCAGGGGAAAAAAATCAGGAAAGGATTAAAAAATCTATAATGAATATTTTGCAGCAGATGAAATGAAACAGAAAATCAGTGATTTTGAATTTGTAAAAAAAAAAAAATAAAAAAATAAAAAAATAAAAACAGGAAAGGATTAAAAAACCTATAATGAATATTTTGCAACAGATGTCATGAAACGGAAAAACAGTGATCTAATAAAAAAGAAAAAAAAAAAAAAGAAAAATACTATAATGAAAATTTTGAAACATGAAATGAAACGGAAAATCAGTGATCTTGAACTTAAAAAAAAAAGAAAAAAAAAACAGGGAGGGATTAAAAAATCTATAATGAATATTTTGAAACATGAGATGAAATGAAAAAACAGTGATCTTGAATTTGTAATTCAAAAAAAAAAAAAAAAAAAAAAAAAAAAAAACAGGAAAGGATTAAGAAATCTGTAATGAATATTCTGTAACAGATGTAATGAGACGAAAAATCAGTGATCTTGAATTTGTAATTCGAAAAAAAAAAAAAAGATTAAAAAACTTATAATGAATAATTTGCAACCGATGTAATGAAACGGAAAAAAAACGATCTTGAATTCATAATAAAAAAAAAGATAAAAAAATGTATAATGAATAATATTTTGCAATCGGTACCTAACTTTGTATCTTGCGTAGTTATCAATTATTTTCAACTTGTTCCTTTTTTAAAATAAGTTTTCTATTAAAATTCTTATTCATATTGCAGTGATGATAGAAGCCTAATATTACATTCGTCTTCCTTTTATTCCTATAAAAATAAATAAAAACTGAACGATTGTAATTTAAAAATAGTTATAAAAAGTTCAACTGTCTTTTGGAGGTTTGGGTTAGGCCTCATTAATTGCCTATTATTATTATTATCATTATTATTATTATTATTATTATCATTATTATTATTATTATTATTATTTGCTAAGCTACAACCCTAGTTGTAAAAGTAGGATGCTATAAGCCCAGGGGCTCCAACAGGGAATACAGCCTAGTGAGGAAAGGAAACAAGGAAAAATAAAATGTTTTAATAAAAGTCACATTAAAATAAATATTTCCTATATAAGCTATAAAAACTTTAACAAAACAAGAGGAAGAGAAACAAGAGAGAATAGTGTGCCCGAGTGTACCCTCAAGCAAGAGAACTCTAATAATAATAATAATAATAATGATGATAATAATAATGATAATATTAATAATTTTAATATTATTGATAATAATAGTAATAAGGATAATATTAATAGTGATAATAATGATAATATTGATAATAATAATAATTCTAATATTAATAATAATACTAATAATGATAATATTAATAGCAAAAACAATATTAATAATAATAATAATAATAATAATAATAATAATAATAATAAATATTATTATTATTATCATTATTATTATTGTTATTATTATCATTATCATATTATCAGTACCATTATTATTATTATTATTATCATTATTATTATTATTACAATCATTATTATCATTATTCACATAAACACGAATAAACCACGACCATTTAAAATGAAAATTCATCCGAATACCACAAATCCAGACTTCTAGCCGAAAAGTGCAACTCCGTGACGTCACTCTCTGAGTTGACCATGTGTGAACAGGCCCGGGTGCGTTTTTTATAGCTGTCCAGTGAGTAACCAGCTAGGCGCAAGGGTTCATCATGGCAAAATGATTGGAATTATCCATGACTGATGCTGTCTTCTTCCTACTGAGATGATATGTGGTTAAAGAGAATGAAGACTACGGTTTTTATTGCTATGATAATATAGTAGTAACAGGGATGTGTGAGTGGTGATATAGTTAGATTTCTTTATCTTTTATTATACTGTGATAATACAATTACATTTTATCGTTTTACTTTTCGTAATTATTATTCTAGGTTTTTCATTATCTTTTATTATACTGTGAAGATACAATTACTCTTTATCATTTTACATTATTTTCGCAATTATTATTTTACCAATATATATATATATATATATATATATATATATATATATATATATATATATACATATATATATATATATATATATATATATATATATATATATATATATATGTATATATATATATTTATATATATATATATATATATATATATATATATATATATATATATATATGTATATATACATATATATACATATATATATATATATATATATATATATATATATATATATATATATATATTTATATATATATGTATATATATAAATATATATGTATATATATATATATATATATATATATATATATATATATATATATATATATATAAATATATATATATATATATATATATATATATATATGTATAAACATATATATATATATATACATTTATATATATAAATATATAAATATATATAAATATATATATATATATATATATATATATATATATATATATATATATATATATATATATATATATATATATAGAGCAACCATATGTAGAAGATAGTGCACCAACAGTTGGGAAATTGCTTTTTCTGTGAAGAAAATATTGAAAATAAGAAAAGTATATTGCATCAAAAGTGAGCGAAAAGAGAAAACCTATTGAAAGTAAGGAACACACGAAACTAAATGACAAAAGAAGCGCCGATACAAAGGCGAAGCCTCGACCTGAACCTGAACCTGAACCTTGAACCTGAACAAGAAGAATGAACATATTCAAGTAGCCCGGAGCCGGAGAATTCAGTTCCTAACGACTGGGTCGGAAGGACGACGGAAGGCCAGGAATCTTCAAAAAGAGAAGAGGGTATTTGAGGATCGAAGACGAATATGAGGGGAAGAATAAAAGTAAAAATTCGGTAAATAAAAGAAAAGAAAAGTGAGGAATAGGATAAATTCAGCGTTTTACAATCCTACTTGAAATTTGTAATTCAATATATAAAAAGAGATTGTGAATGAAAGTTAAAACTATGAAAAATCCCAAATCTAAAAGAGAAAACCTGATAATGATGAATTGCAACAACAACAACAACAACAAGGACATGTCTTCGTAGTGGCAGAAGAGGAGGAGGAGGAGGAGCAGGAGCAGGAGCAGGAGCAGGAGCAGGAGCAGCAGGAGCAGCAGCAGCAGGGAAAAAAACAGCAGAGGGAAGAAGTCTGACATGGTCTAGCATGCTTTGTTACCTGATGAAGATTCACTTGTACTGTTTCTTCATCAGGTGGACAAACACAGAAAGAACAGGTCTGACTTCTTATCAGCAGCAGCAGCAGAAGGAGGACGAGCAGCAACAGTAGTAGGAGGAAAGTGACCAGGAGCAGCAGCAGCAGCAGCAGCAGCAGCAGCAGTGACAAAAGCAGCATAGGGAAGAAGTCTGACTTGGTCTAGCATGCTTTGTTACCTGATGAAGATTCACTTGTACTGTTTCTTCATCAGGTGGACAAATGCAGAAAGAACAGGTCTGACTTCTTATCAGCAGAAGGAGGACGAGCAGCAACAGTAGTAGGAGGAAAGTGACCAGGAGCAGCAGCAGCAGCAGCAGCAGCAGCAGCAGTGACAAAAGCAGCATAGGGAAGAAGTCTGGCTTGGTCTAGCATGCTTTGTTACCTGATGAAGATTCACTTGTACTGTTTCTTCATCAGGTGGACAAATGCAGAAAGAACAGGTCTGACTTCTTATCAGCAGCAGCAGCAGAAGGAGGACGAGCAGCAACAGTAGTAGGAGGAAAGTGACCAGGAGCAGCAGCAGCAGTGACAAAAGCAGCATAGGGAAGAAGTCTGACTTGGTCTAGCATGCTTTGTTACCTGATGAAGATTCACTTGTACTGTTTCTTCATCAGGTGGACAAATGCAGAAAGAACAGGTCTGACTTCTTATCAGCAGCAGCAGCAGAAGGAGGACGAGCAGCAACAGTAGTAGGAGGAAAGTGACCAGGAGCAGCAGCAGCAGCAGCAGCAGCAGCAGCAGCAGCAGTGACAAAAGCAGCATAGGGAAGAAGTCTGACTTGGTCTAGCATGCTTTGTTACCTGATGAAGATTCACTTGTACTGTTTCTTCATCAGGTGGACAAATGCAGAAAGAACAGGTCTGACTTCTTATCAGCAGAAGGAGGACGAGCAGCAACAGTAGTAGGAGGAAAGTGACCAGGAGCAGCAGCAGCAGCAGCAGCAGCAGCAGCAGTGACAAAAGCAGCATAGGGAAGAAGTCTGACTTGGTCTAGCATGCTTTGTTACCTGATGAAGATTCACTTGTACTGTTTCTTCATCAGGTGGACAAATGCAGAAAGAACAGGTCTGACTTCTTATCAGCAGCAGCAGCAGAAGGAGGACGAGCAGCAACAGTAGTAGGAGGAAAGTGACCAGGAGCAGCAGCAGCAGCAGCAGCAGCAGTGACAAAAGCAGCATAGGGAAGAAGTCTGACTTGGTCTAGCATGCTTTGTTACCTGATGAAGATTCACTTGTACTGTTTCTTCATCAGGTGGACAAATGCAGAAAGAACAGGTCTGACTTCTTATCAGCAGCAGCAGCAGAAGGAGGACGAGCAGCAACAGTAGTAGGAGGAAAGTGACCAGGAGCAGCAGCAGCAGCAGCAGTGACAAAAGCAGCATAGGGAAGAAGTCTGACTTGGTCTAGCATGCTTTGTTACCTGATGAAGATTCACTTGTACTGTTTCTTCATCAGGTGGACAAATGCAGAAAGAACAGGTCTGACTTCTTATCAGCAGCAGCAGCAGAAGGAGGACGAGCAGCAACAGTAGTAGGAGGAAAGTGACCAGGAGCAGCAGCAGCAGCAGCAGCAGTAGCAGCAGTGACAAAAGCAGCATAGGGAAGAAGTCTGACTTGGTCTAGCATGCTTTGTTACCTGATGAAGATTCACTTGTACTATTTCTTCATCAGGTGGACAAATGCAGAAAGAACAGGTCTGACTTCTTATCAGCAGCAGCAGCAGAAGGAGGACGAGCAGCAACGGTAGTAGGAGGAAAGTGACCAGGAGCAGCAGCAGCAGCAGCAGCAGCAGCAGCAGTGACAAAAGCAGCATAGGGAAGAAGTCTGACTTGGTCTAGCATGCTTTGTTACCTGATGAAGATTCACTTGTACTGTTTCTTCATCAGGTGGACAAATGCAGAAAGAACAGGTCTGACTTCTTATCAGCAGCAGCAGCAGAAGGAGGACGAGCAGCAACAGTAGTAGGAGGAAAGTGACCAGGAGTAGCAGCAGCAGCAGCAGCAGCAGCAGCAGCAGTGACAAAAGCAGCATAGGGAAGAAGTCTGACTTGGTCTAGCATGCTTTGTTACCTGATGAAGATTCACTTGTACTGTTTCTTCATCAGGTGGACAAATGCAGAAAGAACAGGTCTGACTTCTTATCAGCAGCAGCAGCAGAAGGAGGACGAGCAGCAACAGTAGTAGGAGGAAAGTGACCAGGAGCAGCAGCAGCAGCAGCAGCAGCAGCAGCAGCAGTGACAAAAGCAGCATAGGGAAGAAGTCTGACTTGGTCTAGCATGCTTTGTTACCTGATGAAGATTCACTTGTACTGTTTCTTCATCAGGTGGACAAATGCAGAAAGAACAGGTCTGACTTCTTATCAGCAGCAGCAGCAGAAGGAGGACGAGCAGCAACAGTAGTAGGAGGAAAGTGACCAGGAGTAGCAGCAGCAGCAGCAGCAGCAGCAGCAGTGACAAAAGCAGCATAGGGAAGAAGTCTGACTTGGTCTAGCATGCTTTGTTACCTGATGAAGATTCACTTGTACTGTTTCTTCATCAGGTGGACAAATGCAGAAAGAACAGGTCTGACTTCTTATCAGCAGCAGCAGCAGAAGGAGGACGAGCAGCAACAGTAGTAGGAGGAAAGTGACCAGGAGCAGCAGCAGCAGCAGCAGCAGCAGTGACAAAAGCAGCATAGGGAAGAAGTCTGACTTGGTCTAGCATGCTTTGTTACCTGATGAAGATTCACTTGTACTGTTTCTTCATCAGGTGGACAAATGCAGAAAGAACAGGTCTGACTTCTTATCAGCAGCAGCAGCAGAAGGAGGACGAGCAGCAACAGTAGTAGGAGGAAAGTGACCAGGAGCAGCAGCAGCAGTGACAAAAGCAGCATAGGGAAGAAGTCTGACTTGGTCTAGCATGCTTTGTTACCTGATGAAGATTCACTTGTACTGTTTCTTCATCAGGTGGACAAATGCAGAAAGAACAGGTCTGACTTCTTATCAGCAGCAGCAGCAGAAGGAGGACGAGCAGCAACAGTAGTAGGAGGAAAGTGACCAGGAGTAGCAGCAGCAGCAGCAGCAGCAGCAGCAGTGACAAAAGCAGCATAGGGAAGAAGTCTGACTTGGTCTAGCATGCTTTGTTACCTGATGAAGATTCACTTGTACTGTTTCTTCATCAGGTGGACAAATGCAGAAAGAACAGGTCTGACTTCTTATCAGCAGCAGCAGCAGAAGGAGGACGAGCAGCAACAGTAGTAGGAGGAAAGTGACCAGGAGCAGCAGCAGCAGCAGCAGCAGCAGTGACAAAAGCAGCATAGGGAAGAAGTCTGACTTGGTCTAGCATGCTTTGTTACCTGATGAAGATTCACTTGTACTGTTTCTTCATCAGGTGGACAAATGCAGAAAGAACAGGTCTGACTTCTTATCAGCAGCAGCAGCAGAAGGAGGACGAGCAGCAACAGTAGTAGGAGGAAAGTGACCAGGAGCAGCAGCAGCAGCAGCAGCAGCAGTGACAAAAGCAGCATAGGGAAGAAGTCTGACTTGGTCTAGCATGCTTTGTTACCTGATGAAGATTCACTTGTACTGTTTCTTCATCAGGTGGACAAATGCAGAAAGAACAGGTCTGACTTCTTATCAGCAGCAGCAGCAGAAGGAGGACGAGCAGCAACAGTAGTAGGAGGAAAGTGACCAGGAGCAGCAGCAGCAGCAGCAGCAGCAGTGACAAAAGCAGCATAGGGAAGAAGTCTGACTTGGTCTAGCATGCTTTGTTACCTGATGAAGATTCACTTGTACTGTTTCTTCATCAGGTGGACAAATGCAGAAAGAACAGGTCTGACTTCTTATCAGCAGCAGCAGCAGAAATAGGACGAGCAGCAACAGTAGTAGGAGGAAAGTGACCAGGAGCAGCAGCAGCAGCAGCAGCAGCAGTGACAAAAGCAGCATAGGGAAGAAGTCTGACTTGGTCTAGCATGCTTTGTTACCTGATGAAGATTCACTTGTACTGTTTCTTCATCAGGTGGACAAATGCAGAAAGAACAGGTCTGACTTCTTATCAGCAGCAGCAGCAGAAGGAGGACGAGCAGCAACAGTAGTAGGAGGAAAGTGACCAGGAGCAGCAGCAGCAGCAGCAGCAGCAGCAGCAGTGACAAAAGCAGCATAGGGAAGAAGTCTGACTTGGTCTAGCATGCTTTGTTACCTGATGAAGATTCACTTGTACTGTTTCTTCATCAGGTGGACAAATGCAGAAAGAACAGGTCTGACTTCTTATCAGCAGCAGCAGCAGAAGGAGGACGAGCAGCAACAGTAGTAGGAGGAAAGTGACCAGGAGCAGCAGCAGCAGCAGCAGCAGCAGCAGCAGCAGTGACAAAAGCAGCATAGGGAAGAAGTCTGACTTGGTCTAGCATGCTTTGTTACCTGATGAAGATTCACTTGTACTGTTTCTTCATCAGGTGGACAAATGCAGAAAGAACAGGTCTGACTTCTTATCAGCAGCAGCAGCAGAAGGAGGACGAGCAGCAACAGTAGTAGGAGGAAAGTGACCAGGAGTAGCAGCAGCAGCAGCAGCAGCAGCAGCAGTGACAAAAGCAGCATAGGGAAGAAGTCTGACTTGGTCTAGCATGCTTTGTTACCTGATGAAGATTCACTTGTACTGTTTCTTCATCAGGTGGACAAATGCAGAAAGAACAGGTCTGACTTCTTATCAGCAGCAGCAGCAGAAGGAGGACGAGCAGCAACAGTAGTAGGAGGAAAGTGACCAGGAGCAGCAGCAGTAGCAGCAGCAGCAGCAGCAGTGACAAAAGCAGCATAGGGAAGAAGTCTGACTTGGTCTAGCATGCTTTGTTACCTGATGAAGATTCACTTGTACTGTTTCTTCATCAGGTGGACAAATGCAGAAAGAACAGGTCTGACTTCTTATCAGCAGCAGCAGCAGAAGGAGGACGAGCAGCAACAGTAGTAGGAGGAAAGTGACCAGGAGCAGCAGCAGCAGCAGCAGCAGCAGCAGCAGTGACAAAAGCAGCATAGGGAAGAAGTCTGACTTGGTCTAGCATGCTTTGTTACCTGGTGAAGATTCACTTGTACTGTTTCTTCATCAGGTGGACAAATGCAGAAAGAACAGGTCTGACTTCTTATCAGCAGCAGCAGCAGAAGGAGGACGAGCAGCAACAGTAGTAGGAGGAAAGTGACCAGGAGCAGCAGCAGCAGCAGCAGCAGCAGCAGCAGTGACAAAAGCAGCATAGGGAAGAAGTCTGACTTGGTCTAGCATGCTTTGTTACCTGGTGAAGATTCACTTGTACTGTTTCTTCATCAGGTGGACAGGTGTAGAAAAAACAAGTCTGACACCTCCCTCAGCTACATTGCAGATGCAGATGCTGCTAGAATAAACCCAAGGCTCCATCAAACAAAGTTATCGCCACCTTCATAGGTCAAATCCCACCTACTCTCAACCTTGGAATATGGGGAACCTTTCCAATCCAGGATTGTACATCGGTGCTGCTTCAGTGTTATTCCTGCCAGTGTTATGGGCACTATCACAAAGACTTTAGAGGCCCCAACATTTGCAGTATCTGTAGCAAACATCACCCGAGCCACATATGCATCAATGCCCACAAAGAGGGGAAAGGAACTCTTCCCAACTGTGCTCTCTCTCATCACACCTGGAACAGAAGGTGCCCAGAGTGTCTGAGGTTTACAGCTCTGAAAGACAACTCACAGCCAAGCCCATCTAAAGCACCGTCTCAGCCACCCAAAGCCCCAATTAGCACCTCTCCAGAGGCCTTAATGTCTACCTTCCATTGCTCCTAAGCCTTTAATCCCCAAGTTCCCCTAATCCTTCTCCTTCCTATCCTACCACATCCCTCACTCAGCCAATACAGTCTTTGTCCCTAGAAGACCTTATCCCCATAGCCCTTCACATTTTCTCCAAGTCCTATCCCTCTTCAAAGTTCCCAAATCCTTTTAATCACCCAGTCAAATACTCCTTTCCCCCAAGTCTCACCTCACGGCCCTAAAACGGAGAAAAGTTCTACACTTCTAACTATTCCTTTCTCTCCGACTCATAATTCTTCCAACTCCTCTCCCAGTCTCTTCCACTCACTGGGACTCGCTGCTATAAAACTTTTTATATCACTATGACTCTTCTTTTTGGATCTATGAGAAGCCTGGTTTTTGTAGTGCCAGAAGCCTGTACAGGTAGGCCCAGTATAAGAAGAAATTGACATCCTCCAGTCATGCTCTTCGAGCAACTGCAAAAATCAAGTGTGCTCTCTTTGATTGCCTCTTGCTCAGCCAGGCAAACTACTCATGGAGGCTATTACCACTGGTCTAAGAGCTGCTCCAGGCAATCTGCTATAAAACTAGCCACCCATTGAGATACTACTGCTAAAGAGTTATTGGGTCCTTTGACCGGCCAGGAGGGATGGTTAACTAATGTTTAGTTTCTTCCCTAATAAGTTGAGCAAACATAAGCGCAATAACAAGCAACGTAGCTAGCCTACATCCTAGAATGATTCTGAATTATGCCAAATTTAAACTTTAAATTCAATACATACTTTCCTCCCTACTGGTGGTATGTATCCAGTGTTCCCAGTTGGGATACAAAAGTATCCTTTGGATACTCTTTGACAAAGTCTCTAGACTCCTAAGACGCTAACAAAAATGGATACGAAATGGAAAAATTTCAATATTTCGGATACTAAGTAGTTTGGTTTTTATTTTTTTCGTACAAAAGTCAATATTACTCCCTTTTTATTATACTCATATTTCTTGATTCTATCAACAGTAATCAGTATATTTCTGAAGATTTTGTCATAACATTTTATCAGTATGAATGATTATCTATTAAATCAAAAGAGGCAAAAGCTCGAATGCCTAATAACATGTTCAAGTGTCAACATTAAGGCATCAATGGTCAATAGGGTATTTGGAGTCTCAATTATGTGGGTTACCTGGATTGGCTGCTCAAACATACACGGGTTCATAAAAGGCTAATTTGAATTCCTTGACATCATTTGTGATGCCATATTGTCTTCTTTGTCCGCATCTTTTCCCACCTTTATGTGGGGTCGATGTTTCTGGCCAGCGTTCTCCATCTACCTCTGTCCCACACTTCCCTACCGGTTAATCCCTTTGATCGAAGGTCATCCTTGATAGAGTCCATCCACCTTCAGTTTGGTCTCCCTCTCCTTCTCATTCCCTGTACCTCCATTTCCATCACTCTCCTCCTAATATACTGTTCATCTCTTCTCATGACATGACCATACCACCTCAGTCTACTTTCTTGGATCTTATCAGATAGTTCTCTAACTCCTGTGGTATTCCTGTTCCATATTATATCATTGTGAAGTCCATATGTTCTTATTGAATTGGCTAAAAAAATGATAATCTTGGTAGTAAAGAAAACCCTAAACCATGACTATATAAATTAGAAAGTTTCTGATCCATGCATTTCATGTTTTTTTTTCTGAAAGTTATTAACATTACAGCATAATCTGAAGATAGAGACGAACTTCTTGCTTTAAATAACCATTTTTTTTTCAAATCAACCCTTATCCTTTATATTCAATTAACATTCAGTGGATTTAAATTAATGATTTTTAAATAAACATGGAAACTTAACAACCTTGTCTAGGTCTCCCTTCTAGACCAAACCAGTTTTTCTCTCATCGACACCTGGCTCGTTTCCATCATTAGTTTTTAATTGTTAGCAAAACCTCACTTTCTATAGGGTACCATACATCACCTTCACAACACACAGGCTTCTTATAGATCCAATTATGCCGTCTACAAGTTTTCCACTACTTGTAAATTTCATGCAAGACTTTTATTGCGTCAGTAGTTAGGGTGTCAGTGACTTGCAGTGTCTCCGGGAGAGGTCGGACGAAGGAAAGGTTCAGAATAGATTAAATATTATCTCCCATTCTTAAACAATTCATACCGTCTACAAGTTTCCCACTACTTGTAAATTGCATACAAGACTTTTATTGCGTCAGTAGTTAGGGTATCAGTGACTTGCAGTGTCTCCGGGAGAGGTCAGACGAAGGAGAAGTTCAGAATAGATTAAATCTTTTCCCCCTTTCTTAAACAAATTATGCCGTCTACAAGTTTTCCACTACTTGAAATATTCATACAAGACTTTTATTGCGTCAGTAGTTAGGGTGTCAATGACTTGCAGTGTCTCCGGGAGAGGTCAGACGAAGGAAAGGTTCAGAATAGATTAAATCTTTACTCCAGGTTGGTGTTTTTTTTTTTTTTTTTTTTTTTTTTTTTTTTTTTTGAGAAACGCGGAAGAAGAACATTACTTTAACGGAACCGATTTGAAAACCCTACCTCACCACTTGGCAAGTATGACGCAATCATGAGATCACGGTGAGACAGGACTCCAGGCTGTTTGAGTGGGGGCGAGGAGTGGAGTCCCGCCGGAGAGGGCCCCAGGGCCTCAGGTGGGACTGTTTTATGACGAAACATTCAGATCAAGGGACTGGTTTACACCCCTCATGACCTTCGTAATACATCCAGTGACTTGTTTATTGTGTTCGTGTGTTTTAGCAATGTTGACGCATATGTGAATCATCATTTTAGTTTTATATTTCCTTTAAAAAATTAAAGGTTTCAAGTTAATTGTTTGGTTTATTAGAGAGCGAGAGAGAGAGAGAGAGAGAGAGAGAGAGAGAGAGAGAGAGAGAGAGAGAGAGAGAGAGAGAGAGAGAGAGAGATTGTTTTGTTTTAATCAATTTATTGCGCCCATTGGCGTTAGAAATTTGAGTACATGGTAACACAGTAATATTGTTTACATGTACATTGTAATTAAAGTTATGCCAAAAGAATAAAACATAAAAGTATATACAGACATTTAAGTACACATCAAAACAATATGGTTTACATCTACAGTATATAATGAAGGTTATACAAAGTAGGAGAGAGAGAGAGAGAGAGAGAGAGAGAGAGAGAGAGAGAGAGAGAGAGAGAGAGAGAGATAAAATCTATACCATAATCAATTATGTTAGTATATACAGACATTTAAGTACATATCAAAACAATATGGTTTACATCTACAGTATATAATGAAGGTTATACAAAGGAAGAGAGAGAGAGAGAGAGAGAGAGAGAGAGAGAGAGAGAGAGAGAGAGAGAGAGAGATAAAATCTATACCATAATCAATTATGTTAAACAAAAATTGAAAAATAAATTAATTTGGTGGAATTTTAATCTTATTGCGAAATTCAAATTTATTAATCTTAAAATCAACTTTTTCACAATTCGTTTATATATACCTGAACAGCCATCACCAAAATTGAATCATTTCCTCCAAGGGATAATGATTGCATCATTCAAATACATAATAATAAGAATGATAACAAAAGGAAAGATCACCTTAACTGTCAAGGGAGAATTAAAGCCATGACATTTCCCTGATACGGAAATACTACAGATTCCAACGCTGACTTGTTTTGGAAATAGCCAGAAATAGATTCATCTATTGTATCTGCTCCACACTGAATTAGATTGCTCTAATAACAAGAAATACATCCATCTATTGTATCTGCTCGACACTGAATTAGATTGCTCTAATAACAAGAAATACATCCATCTATCGTATCCGCTCAACACTGAATTAGATTGCTCTAATAACGAGAAATGCATCCATCTATTGTATCTGCTCGACACTGAATTAGATTGCTCTAATAGCGAGAAATGCATCCATCTATTGTATCTGCTGGACACTGAATTAGATTGCTCTAATAGCGAGAAATGCATCCATCTATCGTATCCGCTGGACACTGAATTAGATTGCTCTAATAACGAGAAATACATCCATCTATCGTATCCGCTGGACACTGAATTAGATTGCTCTAATAACGAGAAATACATCCATCTATCGTATCCGCTGGACACTGAATTCAGATTGCTCTAATAACGAGAACTACATCCATCTATCGTATCCGCTGGACACTGAATTCAGATTGCTCTAATAACGAGAACTACATCCATCTATCGTATCCGCTCGACACTGAATTCAGATTGCTCTAATAACGAGAACTACATCCATCTATCGTATCCGCTCGACACTGAATTAGATTGTTCTATCAGAAAGTAAATAGATGAACACACCTTAGTAATCAATTAGCTTGTTATTGTTTGAAACGTTTTAGCTGCATCCTGGACATTGATCTTTCAGTAATTAAAGTTTTCTGGAAGCGTTATAAACATTATAGATACTTTCTGATCAATGATTTTTCTGTAATTTTAGTCTTCTGGAAGGATTTTTAAACGTTAGAGATGCATATTGAGCAATGATCTTTCCGTAATTTTAGTCTCCTGGAAGCGTTTTTAACGTTATAGGTGTATTCTGAACAATGATAATGATAGATGGGAAAACAGTCTGGTTGTGGAGATTAAGCCCCAAAGAGCACTGTCAGTCAAGGTCGTCTTCAGTCAAAAGATTTAACTTTTAGTTGGATTCGAATAGAATTAAGTCACCTACACACCATCTCTCTCTCTCTCTCTCTCTCTCTCTCTCTCTCTCTCTCTCTCTCTCTCTCTCTCTCTCTCTCTCACAGACACACACATATACACACATAGGCTATATATATATATATATATATAGATATATATATATATATATATATATATATATATATATATATATATATATATATATATACATATATATATATATATATATATATCTATATATATATATATATACATACATATATATACATATATACATATATATATATATATATATATATATATATATATATATATATATATATATATATATATATATGATAAATTTTGCACATTTAGACGTGTTTTTCCTATTCAAATAAGCCATATATATTTTTGATACATTAATATCTGGATTCTCTTAACGAACTCGAGATAGAGCCCCAGGCGAAATCTCACAAAGGCAATAGCTTCTAACCGGCTGGGAATCGAACTATGGTCCAGGAAACTTATATGTATAATAACATACTACTTGGCCACAAATGCCTTTGTTTCTAGTCCACTGGCAGGACAAAAGCCTCAGCCATATTTTTATTCAGGTCTGGGGTTTGCCCAATTTCATCACAACGCTGGTCAGTGATGGGTGGAGATTTTTTGTTTGATCGCTCAAAACAAACCAACCTAGTATGGCTGGTCCTGACTAGTACAGCTTTGCTGATCAGGGTGATACAATAATCTTTTCACCCTATTAAGGTATCTCCACTCAGAAACTCAGAAAGGGATGAATATGTATATATATATATATATATATATATATATATATATATATATATATATATATATATATATATATATATATATATTATATATATATATATATATATATATATATATATATATATATATATATATATATATATATATATATATATATATATATATATATATATATATATATATATATATATATATTTGAGAATAATCTATTAGAAAATTCTAGAAGTATTTAATCAATATATATATATATATATATATATATATATATATATATATATATATATATATATATATATAGACCCTAGAAATGCACAAGCAGCAGAAGAGATCCAGCCTATCCCTTCGAAAGAGGCAAAGTGAACCAGCCCTCTCT
>NW_027168970.1:165000-175000 GCF_036898095.1 Palaemon carinicauda | reverse complement strand
GACGACTCTGTGGCGCCACAAAGCCACAGCATCGTGTGGCGGGGATGTGGTCTTCCATAGGTTTCCATTGTTTTCAAGTTTTGCCGCGCAAACTAGCGACTGTGGCAAGCGACTGTGGCTCTCTGTCGCTCATCCCCGCCACAGGCGTGGCGTGACTTTGTGACGACTCTGTGGCGCCACAAAGCCACAGCATCGTGTGGCGGGGATGTGGTCTCCCATAGGTTTCCATTGTTTTCAAGTTTTGCCGCGCAAACTAGCGACTGTGGCAAGCGACTGTGGCTCTCTGTCACTCATCCCCGCCACAGGCGTGGCGTGGCTTTGAAAACAATGGAAACCTATGGGAGACCACATCCCCGCCACACGATGCTGTGGCTTTGTGGCGCCACAGAGTCGCTAGTGTGCTCCCGGCCTAAAACTAGAAGGAGTAACATGCTATAAATATGTGGGTATGTATATCGGTTTTGGTGAAAGTGATCAGATTACCTATGTGAAGAACATAATGTACATCCTAGCTTAAGCCTTTACGTGTTTTGTCTAATTTCGGTAATGGTGTTGGTATCCCGATATTCATATGGGAAATATTTATTTTAATGTTACTGTTCTTAAAATATTTTCTTTTTCCTTATTTCCTTTCCTCACTGGGATTTTTTACCTGTTGGACCCCCTGGGCTTATAGCATCCTGCTTTTCCAACTAGGGTTGTAGTTTAGCAATTAATAATGATAATAACAATAATATTTGAAATGGACTCTATTCTTGAATAATCAGTCAATTGGTAAAATATACCTTATTATTATTATTATTATTATTACTTGCTAAGCAACAACCCTAGTTAGAAAAGCAGAATGCTATAAGCCCAGGGGCTCCAACAGAGAAAATAGCTCGGTGAGGAAAGGAAACAAAGAAAAATAAAATATTTTAAGAAGAGTAACAAGATCAAAATAATTATCTCCTATATAAACTATAAAAACTTTAACAAAACAACAAGAGGAAGAAAAATAAGATGGAAGTGTGCCCGAGTGTACCCCTCAAGCAAGAGAACTCTAAAAGATAAAAACGAATGTAGTTATGATAGAATATATAATTTGTTTCGGTACAATTCGTGAGTAGAAGTAACGAGAGATAAAAAAGTAAATAATATTGAGGGAAATTCATAGAAATATATATTTCTAAGATTTTAAAATCAAACAGAAAACTGACAAGAATAAAACTTAGAGAAATGAATCAAACTGGAAATGAAAGATTTCTCAGATTTTAAAATCAAACAGAAAACAAACAAGAATAAAACCAAGTAGAGAAATGAATCAAACTTGAAATGAAAGATTTCTGAGATTTTAAAATCAAACAGAAAACTAACAAGAATAAAACTAAGAAGAGAAATGAATCAAACTGGAAATGAAAGGTTCCCGAGATTTTAAAATCAAACAGAAAAATAACAAGAATAAAACCAAGTAGAGAAATGAATCAAACTTGAAATGAAAGATTCCTGAGATTTTAAAATCAAACAGAAAATAAAAAAGAATAAAACTAAGTGGAGAAATTAATCAAACTGGAAATGAAAACACAAGTTTGCGTAAGATTCAAGTAATTAAATTGCCTTACGTGGGGCAATGAACTTTATTCATTACATTGTTCAACAAAGAACAACTGCGAATAAGACTTCAAAACTGAATGACATAAATTATCTTAATGTAGTATGAAAAAAGCCCCGAAATAATCAATAATAAATCGTTTATTTTCATGGTGCAAATGTAATATAAATGTTATTTATCGTGAGTCCCTATCATATAAAATCTTAATTCTCATTTTGATTTCATAAGAGTTTCTTTTTGTTTATTCGGATTTTTTTACTTTACAATCTTCAACAATAAGAAAGTGTATTTCAAACCAAAGTAAATACACGGAAATATATTTAGAAATATATTTTTAATGTACTTTTTAAGAATTCGTGTGAGCATTATCATTCACTCATTTTTTTTTTAATATTTACCCAATTTTAATTTCCTATACTCTTGCTTTTTATTATATATTCCCTTGCAATGTATTTCCATGTGACACTTGATCATTCTTATTTTCCTTTTTTTCAGTTATCTCCACAACAGTTGGTTGTGTTAGTCATTTAACCTTAGTGCATAGGCACATGCATCATATACAATGATATTTGTCATTCACTATTCTTGAGAGCAATACACAGCTTACTGTATGAGTCAATGATAAACTCCAGAATAGCTACTGGTAACTTTATTCAGCAAACAGCACAGGTATTATTATTATTATTATTATTATTATTATTATTATTATTATTAGACAAGCTACAGCCCTCGTTGGAAAAGCAAGACGCTATAAGTCCAAGGGCTCCAACGGGGAAAATAGCCCAGTGAGGAAAGGAAACAAGAAAAATAGAATATTTTAATTACAGTAACAACACTAAAATAAATATTTCCTAAATAAACTATAAAAACTTTAGCAAAACAAGAGGAAGTGCTCGAGTGTACCCTCAAGCAAGAGAACTCTAACCCACGATAGTGGAAGGCCATGGTACAGAGGCTATGGCACTACCCAAGACTAGAGAACAATGGTTTGATTTTGGAGTGTCCTTCTCCAAGAAGAGCTGCTTACTATAGCTAAAGAGTCTCTTCTACCCTTATCAAGAGGAAAGTGGCCACTGAACGATTACAGTGCAGTAGTTAACCCCTTGGGTGAAGAAGAATTGTTAGGTAATCTCAGTGTTGTCAGGTGTATGAGGACAGAGGAGAATTTGTAAAGAGTAGGCCAGACTATTCAGTGTATGTGAAGGCAAAAGGAAAATCAACCGTAACTAGAAAGAAGGATTCAATGTAGTACTGACTGGCCATTCAAAGAACCCCATAACTCTCTAACGGTACTATCTCAACGGGTGGTTGGTTTCCCTGGCCAACCTACTACCAACATATGTAGTGACTTGCAAGCATTGGACAACATTCCGATTAAATATATATTCCCCTGTAATAAATAACGCACTTTCTCTGAATTTGCCCTTAGTTTCAACGCCAAATAAACCGAATAACAGGTTTCAACTACTTACTACACACTCACCACAAAAATGAAGGTCAAATTCAGAGAAAGTGCATTATTTACTACAGGAAAACATATATTTTCCGTTCGGAATGTTGTTTGGTCCGAAACTATAATAATGCCTACTTCCTTTCGCTCTGCATACTCACTAAATTTAATGGTTCTTGGTTCGCTGTGGGATCGTTTCCTTCGCGAAAAAATAAACACTTCAAGCTCCGTATATACTAGCAAACGGTAATGCTAAGCTGAGCGCTTATTATTATTACTAGCCAAGCTACAACCCTAGTTCAAAGCAAGATGCTATATGCCCAAGGGCTCCAACAGGGAAAAATCGCCCAGTGAGCGCGCTATAATCATTATTATTACTAGCCAAGCTACAACCCTAGTTGGAAAAGCAAGATGCTATAAGCATAAGGGCTTCAATAGGGAAAAATAGCCCAGTGAGGAAAGGAAATAAATAAATAAATGATGAGAAAAAATTAACAATAAATCATTTCAAAAACAGTAATATCAAAATAGATAAATCATATATAATCTATAAAAAGACTTATGCCAGCCTGTTCAACATAAAAACATTTGCTGTAACTTTGAACTTTTGAAGTTTTACTGATTCAACTACCCGATTAGGAAGATCATTCCACAACTTGGTCACAGCTGGAATAAAACTTTTAGAATAGTGTGTAGTATTGAGCCTCATGATGGAGAAGGCCTAGATATTAGAATTAACTGCTATCCACATAATGGTTCTAGCTTCGCCTTGCGGTTTAAACCTAATAATCACAAACCCTGATATTCAATTTAAAAAAAAAAAGGACTTTCTTTATGATCGGGATGTCGAAGGTTGTGAGTCTTTTGGCAACTGTTGCTGTATTGGAGGTGATGTAGGGTAGAGGCAGTGTTTCCAGATATAGGGATATATCCCTAGATTTGGGGATTGAGGGTGTCTGATGGGGATATTATGTACAAATATTTATGAAGAAAAAACAAATATGAGTAAACCTTTATATTGTTGCGAAATGTTACTTGCACGTGTTTAAAGTATAGTGAGTAATTTATATATTTGTAAAGCCTACGTGATCTGAAGAAAATATATATTTATATACTTACGGGGATTTTTTGGTTGTTTTGGGAATTTTTTATCACGAGTTTTGGGGATTTTTTTTTACTAACCCATCTGGCAACGCTGGGTAGAGGGGACTAAGAACGACACTTCGGGCACTGTGATTTTTGTGGTTATGACATTATGCGGTTTTAGGAAGATGTTAACTACACTGGGTGTACAGTATTAATTTCCATGGTACGAATAACTACAACCATTACATATTTGTATAGAGAGTTCCATAATATTACACGTAAACAGTAACACACGGAAAAGGGCTTGGGGAGGGACTGAAGCGAGCGAAGCGAGCACTTGATGTGATAAGAAAAGGGGGTAGGGAAATATCATCCCATCCCATATGATCACTTACCATGCTGAAAAGCACATGGGCTTATGAGACGAAAAATGTAACTTATAAGTTAAAGTAACAGGTTGAGACTGACACTGTTGTTGTGAGAGTTTCACAGTTGCGGGCGTGGGGGTGACCACTGCATGATTATAAAAAAATGTGAAATGCGCTCACTCCTAGAGGTTAGCACATTGAAAATTCCCTCATATTGAAGTAAAACAAAATGTGCTCGCTTAAAAAAAAAAAAAAAAAAAAAAAAATCTTATGAAAAGAACAAATTAATTTACACTAACAAACGGACAAAAATCGATATTCCCTCATGAGGAGGTAACACAAAATATCTCCTCACACGGAGTGCAAATGTTGCCTCTCGTTGAAGTAAAACAAAATGTCCTCGTAAAAAAAAAAAAAAAAAAAAAAAAAAAAAAAAAAAAATTATAAAAAGAACAAATTAATTTACACTTACAAACGGACAAAAATCGATATTTTCCCTCACGAGGAGGTAACACAAAATATCTCCTCACACGGAGGACAAATGTTGCCTCTCGTTGAGGCTAGACAAGGTTTCCTTACGCAAAGGACACCAATTTTCCCCCGCGCAGGGGACACCAACCCTCCGACAGAAGGCAAAGACAAATGTTGCCTCTCGTTGAGGCTAGACAAGGTTTCCTTACGCAAAGGACACCAATTTTCCCCCGCGCAGGGGACACCAACCCTCCGACAGAAGGCAAAGACAAATGTTGCCTCTCGTTGAGGCTAGACAAGGTTTCCTTACGCAAAGGACACCAATTTTCCCCCGCGCAGGGGACACCAACCCTCCGACAGAAGGCAAAGACAAATGTTGCCTCTCGTTGAGGCTAGACAAGGTTTCCTTACGCAAAGGACACCAATTTTCCCCCGCGCAGGGGACACCAACCCTCCGACAGAAGGCAAAGACAAATGTTGCCTCTCGTTGAGGCTAGACAAGGTTTCCTTACGCAAAGGACACCAATTTTCCCCCGCGCAGGGGACACCAACCCTCCGACAGAAGGCAAAGACAAATGTTGCCTCTCGTTGAGGCTAGACAAGGTTTCCTTACGCAAAGGACACCAATTTTCCCCCGCGCAGGGGACACCAACCCTCCGACAGAAGGCAAAGACAAATGTTGCCTCTCGTTGAGGCTAGACAAGGTTTCCTTACGCAAAGGACACCAATTTTCCCCCGCGCAGGGGACACCAACCCTCCGACAGAAGGCAAAGACAAATGTTGCCTCTCGTTGAGGCTAGACAAGGTTTCCTTACGCAAAGGACACCAATTTTCCCCCGCGCAGGGGACACCAACCCTCCGACAGAAGGCAAAGACAAATGTTGCCTCTCGTTGAGGCTAGACAAGGTTTCCTTACGCAAAGGACACCAATTTTCCCCCGCGCAGGGGACACCAACCCTCCGACAGAAGGCAAAGACAAATGTTGCCTCTCGTTGAGGCTAGACAAGGTTTCCTTACGCAAAGGACACCAATTTTCCCCCGCGCAGGGGACACCAACCCTCCGACAGAAGGCAAAGACAAATGTTGCCTCTCGTTGAGGCTAGACAAGGTTTCCTTACGCAAAGGACACCAATTTTCCCCGCGCAGGGGACACCAACCCTCCGACAGGGGACAAACACAGAATATTCTCACACAGATAAGCAAAAATCTCCTTAAGATGAACCAAGTTACCCCATGCAGGAGATAAAGATTAAATCAATGTCGTGCTTTTAAGTGTTAAACATGAATTTACAAATAAAACTACATAGTTAATTAATAAAACAACACGCATTGAGTTACATACGGTAAACATCACCCTCTAGTTTGGGTTGTAAACAAGACCCGCCATCTCAGAATAAACACGTGGAATGAAACGGACTTTAAAGGCTTTAAAGGTTTTAAAGGTCGCTCATGAATGGCAGAAGCAAGGGACAGTGATATTTCCCTAGCAATCAGGACAAGGCCCTAGAGACTGACCATATATTATATGATCAGCGCCCAAGCCTCCTCTCCACCCAAGCTAGGATCAGGGAGGGCCAGGCAGTGGCTGCTGATGACTCGGCAGATAGACCTATAGGCTCCCCCAAACCCCCCAAGCTTAGCTCACAAGGATGGTAAGGTTCCAGACACTAATGGCACTAACGAGTCTGAGCGGGACTCGAACCGCCGACTGGTAAACACCAGGCAGAGACGTTACCAATGAAAACTTAAAATTACAGTGCAGCAATTCGCTTTTTTGGACAAGTGAACGTGCTAAGCATACGGGGAACATTAGTTAGAAAATTGGGGAAGGTAAACGACACAAAGGGAAGAAAACCAAGGTACAAAATGAATACAAATGAAATGTTAATATGGCAAAATTAGTACGGAACACGTACACCGGGTAGTAAACACGAACGTCTGAACAACTCTAAACCTTATGTCAAGCAGCTTAGAATTTCCTGGTCAAGTATGAAACCCAGCACAACACATGGGTGAACCGATTCAACACAAAAATGAAGTTCCTACGTCAAATTGTAGAGAACCTTCAAACAGCATATTAATATGGTTTCGCAGTTCTTTCCTTAGGCCGGTGTGACGGTCTGAACGATCCCCCGGTCTCAGAATTCTCCTTGATAATCTGCGCATGCGCGAACATTACCGTTTGCCAGTGCATAAGATGTTTTATTTTCCTGTAATGTTAGCGTGTGCAGCTCAACATTAACACTTGCCAGTACATACGAGCTTGATGTTTCATTTTCATGCGAGCGAAGCGAGCTAATGGCGGAAAAGAACCATTATACAATGTCAAGGAGAATTCTGAGACCGGGAGATCGTTCAGACCGTCACACCGGCCATACACTATCATGTACACCTGACAGGTATACCTGATAGTGTATGGCTGGAAAAACTAGCCTCTCAGGCGACCTGACAACTGATGAAAATTCGACCAGTTCTGCCTGACAGGCGAGTAAACTTGATGCGTGTTTGGCAGTTTCATCAGGTGTACCTGAAGTGGTCTCTCAGTTATTAAAAATCCTTTGATGTGTACAGTTTAAACTTTTTTGGTTACAGCTTTGTAATTTTGATTTATTTTGCAGTTGAGTTCCTTTAATCAAGGGAGATATAAGTGAGAGCAACTCGTTATACACTGATTCATTCATGCGCAGACAATTGTTATAATCAGATGGTTCATGTTTCAAGTCATTAAGAAGATTGATATGGGTAAATTTATTTCTTCTTTGCAGCCATTCCTTTCACCATTGTTTGCGTTTCTTCCGTCTGTTTTTACATTTCTCAAAATCTACAAATAATGAGGGACAGTACAACTCATCTTCTCGAGAATCCATGGCGAACTGACAACCTTGACAGGTATGCATGAAGAGTGTGTGTGCTCTTCAGGTATCAGGTATACCTGACAGGCGTAACTGTTCAGGCGTACCTGTCAGGTGTACATGATAGTGTATGGCAGGCCTCAAACTCGTGGTCGATACCAAAAGATCATAATGACTACAAATCTCTCTTTTCAATTAAAGTTTGGGCTTTACACATTAGACAAACTGTCAACAGACTTAGTGAGGTACTGTATGCTTGATCAAGCTGATATACATTTATGCTTCATAAGTCTAAGGTAAGGGATCTGGTTCGAAGGACTAATCGTGTGGAGAAATTATTGATTTTTTAATCGTTTGGGAACTTGTTTTTCCGGGAAAGTCTCCCTACACCATATAAGCAAAGATCAGCAGTGGAGGAAAGGGAGAACTAACAATCAAGGCACAAACATGTTTAAAACTTTGATGATGTAGTTCACATACCTTCACTCTCAATGCAAAAAAACTATACTCTGTCCAGAGGCCTGAAAACTCCACACGTGAAATAAAAATTTCATGGCTTACTTTAGCTTTGTCAGGTCTAGAGCTACCTCACTCTTAAGCCCTGTCCACACGATCGAGCATGCCCGACGGGCAAACAGTGATACCAGACCACAATAGTTAGTAAGAATGAGGGTTAATGACGTCAGAAGCGGGAATACCACAGACAGGGATCTAGCATCATACAATGTTGCCAGATCCCTGCCTTTAGTTTTCCCGCTTCTGATGTCATCAACCATCATTTTCACTAAAAATTGTGGCCTGGTATCACCGTTTGCCCGTTGGGCATGTTCGATCATGTGGACAGGGCTTTAGACTCTGTTTCGACCCCGTCCCAGGGATCCCAGTGAGATGCTGGACAGGAATTTACACGTTAATAATGGCAATGGATGGGAGCATTGATGTATTGAAGTATAAGTTAAAGATGAAGAGCTTTACCTTCGAAGCCTAGAATTAATACCAAGTCACTCGCTAACACACTTATTACTCTTAAGCTATTTAGACTTACTCCTTTCAATATATTGGGTATACTATCGCGAGATTAAGTATTCCCATTAGACACAGTCAAAGGAATGAAGGAGTAAAGATATGAAGGTGTAATTAGCCTAATCTTGTTACTTTATCATGCAAAATTTACATCGTTAAGACGAGTACCTTAACTGTGGTAAAAAGAAAAGCAAATAATTGAAAATATCAAAGAATGCAAAAAGAATAGCAAATATCTGGTTGCTTATACTCGAGGTCTTCTGCAATGGCAAATTATTGAAGAGGGGCGGACACGCGGATATGTGACCCGAGACTGTACTAGTCTCTAAAGAAAAAAAGTTATACACTGAATCTGTACACACAATCTAAGCAAATCTAAAATGGGGGAAAACTACAGTAAGTGGCCACACGATTTACTTGCCCTCCTTACAGTACTTGCAAAGCAGCCCTTTCTCCAGAAAAGGGCTGTTACAGCTTGTTGCTTACACTTTTCATCCTCTGGCCCACCTCTGGAATCCTTGCTTCTTGGCAGATTGGGTATTGCCAGCACAGTTCCCAGAATCATCTTGCCTCTCTCCAACCGACAGGATACCAGTACTCCTATGTCCTCTGTTTGGTGGAAGTCAAGTGGGGCGAGTCAGAGCAATGCAGATTGACCATCAGGTCAGGACGGTGGTGCGTGAACAAATGGGGCTGACCCCCAGGTTGTGTGGGCTCACCTGGGTTCAGCTTCCAAACAGGTGAGGGCCGTGGTGCGTAGACTAACGCAGTTGAGGTGTCATATCGGGACTTTAAGGCAGGGCAATGTATTGTTGTAAAGAGTGAGTAGGAGGTAGGATTGTGTGCAAAATAGAAAGAGAAATCTTTGCAGTTCTAAGGGAATATACATACAATAATCCTACTTATTCTAGCTTATAAAATATTAATAATTCAAATGAGTAAGTAGCAAAGGGCAGGTGTTTTGGACATACATCTTGAAATTAATCAGACCTGAATAGGTACTGAAAGATAAAAGCTTCTTATAAGTCAGCAGAATAAAAATTATGTTCAAAACCAA
Organism: Palaemon carinicauda; assembly: GCF_036898095.1. Classification (NCBI taxonomy): domain Eukaryota; kingdom Metazoa; phylum Arthropoda; class Malacostraca; order Decapoda; family Palaemonidae; genus Palaemon; species Palaemon carinicauda. Next base: position 165,102 of record NW_027168970.1, on the reverse strand, counting down.
TGTAATAATTTATCTCGACAAATGTAATTTAGGAAATGAACCAACATTGTTACGCAGGCCCAAGGCTTTTGTTGCTTTTCTACGCTGTGACGTCACGAACAT
>NW_027168970.1:120000-162500 GCF_036898095.1 Palaemon carinicauda | reverse complement strand
GGAAAATATGTCAGAGTATTAAGAATCAATTATACACATCATACATCGGTGAGACTAATTGAATTTTTATGAATAAATGTAGCGTTTGGTGAACTATGTAGGAAGGGGAGTGACGTACCTTTGAGTCTGGAGTCCGTTATGTTGCCATAGTGATGTGCATTGGCCTATGTAGGAATGAATTGTTGCAGGGTGTCAGAGAAATGGAGTTATTTATGCAATAAGAAACTGATTCGTGAGTGAAGTGGGGGAAAGTTGATGTTTGCAGATGTGCATATGATAAAACATTGGAAAAATTTGAAAAAAAGGAAAAAAAACATATGGTACAATTGAACAAGAAAACGTTTTTACGTATAATAGAACATCAAAACATTTCTTTTTCTAAAAAGTAAGAGACTGAGAATACAATTGAATAAGAGAAAGTTTTTAAGGAGTATATATCGAAGCTAATTCTACTATAGTCTATCTGTTTATTATTAGACAGAAAACGGTATGGGTACTTTAAGAAAGAAAACGAAAATATGGAGATATTAGGGGTAACTGTACAACATTATGCTTAAGCTAAAATCAAAATATAAAGAAAAAATGAAAAATTCTTCGCAATATCAACAAATATAAAAACGAGTCATTCGATTGAATAAACACATTTCGTTATCTCTATAGAGACAAGTATAATACACATCGTATCACCTAAATAAACTCAAGGAAAATAAAATGTAATTAGTTTTCAGGTGAAATTCTCTCTCTCTCTCTCTCTCTCTCTCTCTGAAGAAGAAGAAATGCATCTGATTCCATATACAAAATGAAAACTGCACAAAATATGAAATAAAACTGGTCCATTTCTCGGTAAATACTATCACACTATCTCTGTGTGTCTTCATCTCTGTCTCTAAAACACACACACACACAGACACACACACTCAAGCTATCATAATACAAACTATCCTAAAATATTATGAAAGAGTGGTATAACATGAAAGACAGAAGGTGGGATCATAGCCAGGCCAATAAGTCGTGACTGAGTTTAGGGCCTTTAGCCGCTTGGTTATGTTAGCACAGACATGGCAGTTTCTCCAGTCTCGAGGTGACATTGGGGACAAGATTTTCCTCAACAAATTGGTTGGAGGGAATATAATTTCGAGCAGAAATCACAAATAGTGAGGCCTTCTTCTTCTTTGCCTGCATCTTTTCCCACCCTTATGTGGGGTCGATGTTTCTGGCCAGCGTTCTCCATCTACCTCTGTCCCCCACTTCATCACCGGTTAATCCCTTTGATCGAAGGTCATCCTTGATACAGTCCATCCACCTTCGCTTTGGTCTCCCTCTCCTTCTCGTTCCCTGTACCTCCATTTCCATCATTCTCCTCCCAATATACTTTTCATCTCTTCTCATGACATGACCATGACATGACTGTTGCATATTTTCAAGAGATAATTTACAATATTCGAGGCAAACTACTTAAAAGATAACTTTTTATTTGTAGTGTGTTTGTAGAGGTTGTAAGCATCTAAGAAACATAATCAACTAGATTTACGAGGTTTAAAGGCCACTCATCATGAATGGCAGAGACAAGGGACAATGACATTGCCCTATCAAGCAGGACAATGCTCTAGAGACTGATCATATACATATGATCAGCACCCAAGCACCCTCTCCATCCAAGCTAGGACCAAGGATGGCCAGGCAATGGCTGCTGATGACTCACCAGATAGACCTATAGGCTCCCCCAAACCACCCATCCTTAGCTCACAAAGATGGTGAGATTGCAGCGACCAAAGAAACTAATGAGTTTGAACGGGACTTATACACCAGTCTGGCTTTCACCAGTCATGGAGGTTACCACATCGGCCACCACAACCCGTAAAAAAAAGGAAGAAAAGAAATGTGTACTAGTTCACGGATCTCCTTGTGCCTTCTACCGAATGAATTTGCATGTCTGATTTATCTAATTAGTGCATATGTTTCAGATAATCAATTATCACATCTGTCTGAAAATAGGCTCTTCAATCCAAAAAATGTCTTTTCCCAGCATGTAAGTCTTCGCTCATATGAATTTTGTTAGGAGTACGAATTAGTGGCAGTCTTCACACTTCAGCGCTAATACGTGGTTCTTCTTACGTATAACCGTGTCCACTTTGCACATCCCACAAGGGAATTTGGGTATGCCTCTTCGATTTCCATGCACGTGTGGCTCAGCAGATATTTTGTGTTTTTGTGTTTATTGCAATCGGAATATCTTTTAGATCTAGTCTTTTTGGTTGATAAGCAACCTGACGAATCCGAGATCTACTAAATCCGAGGTCTACCGAATCAGAGCACTGGTGAGGCGCAAGCAGGGGGTCGGCGATCGGCATGGCTATCAGCGTATAACAGAACGCGTCGCTACAGATTGTAAAAGAAGCGGGGGAAGGAAGAGACGACTATGGATTGACGAACTAAGAAAGTTTGCGCGTTGACATTCCCCATAAGACCAGTTTGTTGCGCGTCGACATTCCCCATAAGACCAGTTTGTTGCGCGTCGACATTCCCCATAAGACCAGTTTGTTGCGCGTCGACATTCCCCATAAGACCAGTTTGTTGCGCGTCGACATTCCCCATAAGACCAGTATGATTTTCATGGTGAAATGTACTAAGAGTAGGGCTTTTATAGGCTAATAGCTATCAGTATTTAGATATGGACTCATCATACTTCTCACTACTGACTCTGAATGTTTTGGAAGTTAATCATCGGCCATATCAATACTCGTATCTATTTAAACAGTTATATCTAAAACCATTCAAGTTTGGCAGTCACTAGTAATGCATATTTTTATACAAAATCGATTTCATTTAGTTTTTATGTATTATTTTAATATCAAATCATCTTTGAACAAAATAAGAGATTCATTGATGAATAGCTTCTGAAAATGCTGGAAATATCTACAGAAACGATTTTGTATCAGGATCACAATATTTCTAATTTTCCACAATCGATCCTGTCCATAAATTTGTCTTACATTGTTATCATACATACATACATATACCAAGGCACTTCCCCCAATTGTGGGGGGTAGCCGACATCAACAAAAGAAACAAAACAAAAAAGGGGACCTCTACTCTCTACGTTCCTCCCAGCCTAACAAGGGACTCAACCGAGTTCAGATGGTACTGCTAGGGGGCCACAGCCCACCCTCCTACATTTCCACCACAGATGAAGCTTCATAATGCTGAATCCCCTACTGCTGCTACCTCCGCGGTCATCTAAGGCATCGGAGGCAGCAGCAGGGCCTACCGGAACTGCGTCACAATCGATCGCCATTCATTCCTATTTCTAGCACGCTCTCTTGCCTCTCTCACATCTATCCTCCTATCACCCAGAGCTTTCTTCACTTTGTTATCACCAAAATATAAAATTCAGTATATATCTAAATAGCTTTCACAGCTCAAACATGGAGGTATTGATATGAGTGTTGGATCTCCAGTAGTCGCAAAGACGATGTTTATGGAGGTGGGGCAATGGCACTGTGAAGGCAAAAAACACCAGAATTTCTGCATAAATGATGGTTTTCCACTCCTCGTTGCCTTTGTGTTTGGATCACGCCCAATTACCCTCTTTTCTCAGTAGCAATTTGTCTTTTCTACCGTGATATTTACTCGTACTCGTCCATAAACAATATGACATATCTGTTTTTGACGTTGTTAATAATTTATATAGTACATATCTGTTTTGACGCTGTTACTGTTTTTAGAATGATATATTGTTAATTTATTCTCATCATTTATTCATTTCCTTATTTCCTTTCCTCACTGGGCTATTTTTCCCTGTTGGAGCCCTTGGGCTTATAGCATCTTGCTTTTCCAACTAGGGTTGTAGCTTGGCTAGTAATAATAATAATAATAATAATAATAATAATAATTATAATAATAATCATGAAAATCACATTAATTTGCATTTGAGGGTAGACTAAATTCATTGGTGATTTCTGCTGCAGCCTGAAAATCATATTCAGTTAGAATAAATCCTACACCATCTATCCAGTCACTACAATCAGAATATGGTGCGTCAATGTTTTCTACCAAGCGCCTCTGCTGCCTTCTACTACCAGCCCTGCTAGAGCTAGGTGAATAAGAGTCACGTGACTGCCGACTATGTAGACTCCTTGTACCCTACCAGCCACATCTGAAACCTACAAAGATTGATTCTGTTTCTTCTATATCATTAGATCATGAAATATTGCTATCCTCACTTTTACTTCCACCTTCTAATACATAGTTCTCATCACAATCTTCATCTGAAAAGGGTTCATCGATATACCTTCGATCAAGAGTATTTAGGTGATCAGTCAATTCTCATCCATTATGAGTAAATCCATCAGAGTTGCTGTCACAAATTTCATCAGAAAAAGCACTTTCTTTTTCCAACATACGATGTAGTTCATGCTTGTAAGACGTCAAATTCACTGAGGTACACTGTTAAAAAACCCCGTAATTTTAATCGGAAATTCTTCTATAAACCTACTGTTCTCAGCCGTATTTCAGTAAAATACAGGCGACTGTAAGTTTACCCTAATTAGTTATTATATTTTACGGTAATATTACTCCTTTACGTCAATATATCCGCTTTGAAAACGGTAAAAATCGTGGAATAATGCTGCCAGAAATTTACAGTTTTTTTTTTTTTCAATACAACTTTTTAACAGTGTATTTGCCCAGGGGCATGCAGACGATGTACTTGGGATAGACACGTCTGAATCACTACCAGGAAAGGCTAAGAGGTGACTGACCTCTTCCCTACTGTTATTGTCGCTCCAACCAAAGATTTAGGTTGTCAATTTATAGATTATATTATTTTGTTGCCACATACACCAAAATTTTTTTTATTTACTGTCTCATGATTCATACAGAAATCCCGATCGTCTTTGAACGCTATCTGACCCCCAGTAATGGTGGGAAGGTTGGCAATATACATGTTTACTGATGCTAGCTGTCTTGAAGGTTAACAACAGACAGTAATATGCCATTAATGTAATAGTTAGAAAAAAGTATTGATAGCATATGGATTTGTAGTAGATGAAAACAGGTGGAAAAGAGAATTATAATCAAATTCACATCCACGTTATTGAAAAAAACATAAATCAAAATAAACAAAAAAGCAGGTAAATTGATTGCAAAATTACTGAGGAGTAAGGAAGTAAAAACAAAGAAAAGTTTTCCCACCCCGGCTGACATGCATCTTTCCCACATGTTTCACTAATAACTATTGTGGAAGATGGGTCACTTAACCTTTATTCACATAAGGATAGTGGCAGATGTAAGGAAACTGGTCAGTTTCCTTGTTGGAAACTGGTCAGTTTCCTTGTTGGAAACTGGTCAGTTTCCTTGTTGGAAACTGGTCAGTTTCCTTGTTGGAAACTGGTCAGTTTCCTTGTTGGAAACTGGTCAGTTTCCTTGTTGGAAACTGGTCAGTTTCCTTGTTGGAAACTGGTCAGTTTCCTTGTTGGAAACTGGTCAGTTTCCTTGTTGGAAACTGGTCAGTTTCCTTGTTGGAAACTGGTCAGTTTCCTTGTTGGAAACTGGTCAGTTTCCTTGTTGGAAACTGGTCAGTTTCCTTGTTGGAAACTGGTCAGTTTCCTTGTTGGAAACTGGTCAGTTTCCTTGTTGGAAACTGGTCAGTTTCCTTGTTGGAAACTGGTCAGTTTCCTTGTTGGAAACTGGTCAGTTTCCTTGTTGGAAACTGGTCAGTTTCCTTGTTGGAAACTGGTCAGTTTCCTTGTTGGAAACTGGTCAGTTTCCTTGTTGGAAACTGGTCAGTTTCCTTGTTGGAAACTGGCCAGTTTCCTTGTTGGAAACTGGTCAGTTTCCTTGTTGGAAACTGGCCAGTTTCCTTGTTGGAAACTGGTCAGTTTCCTTGTTGGAAACTGGCCAGTTTCCTTGTTGGAAACTGGTCAGTTTTCTTGTTGGACACCATTACAACTCCATTGATTGTCGAATGTTTCGGAAATCAATGAGACTAAGAGGTTAGGCTAAGACGTAGTAATTTGATGTCTCATCATAGTATTTTTCATTTAATTACAATTGTTTTTGTTCCCAATGTCAGCTGGTTTTTCTTGAAAAAAAATCCTGGTAATGTTGCACATGATGTCATCCCAGGTAGGTGAAATTTAACAGCACTGCTTTCAAATTGAGTGATTCAGCTAGTTATGCACTTCTTTGCTAGGAGCGTTTGGATTTAAGGGCGAGTCACAGCGTTAGACTCATGCTCCATCCCTTGCCTGTTTGCTTAGGGATTTCTGGTACGGGCTGTAAAGGATGGGCTGTAAAGGAGTGCTGTCTAGTAGATGAGACAGAATGGCTACAACTTGGGTCATGCACATGAAGACTATTATCAAGGGGTCTCCAGTAGTTAAGCTATTGTTTGGGAGCTTTGGAGGTCACCTAAATGGCCCAATATATTACCCTCTGGCCTGAGTTGGTATGTTGTTGATGACCAGTTAAAGCTTAATGTTCCCTATCTACGTCCCTATATAGTGTGACAAAAGCAAGGAGCAATAAGGATCATTCATGGTTATCACTACAACGAAAAGACAACGGACACTGGACCTACTATACTCGCACGCCTTTCTGACTCGAAAAGGTCAACAGCAAAAAAACTCTTATTTGGAAACTGGAGTTAGGCCCTCCTTATGGCTAACATAGATTTTGGTAAAAGAAATAGGTTGCTAATAACAAGGAAGGTAGAAAATTATGATTAAAAAGAAACATGCAAGGGAAAGGAGTAATAAGAAAATGGGCTATAAATTGTTTGTAATATGAGAAATACTTGCTGACCTTTCCCATACATATTGAATTCAAATAATGTTTATGCTAGGCTTTCATAACAATTTATTTTTTTTTTTTTCAATATTTGATACTGATACAATAAGGAATCAAGGATATTTCCTTGAACCATACAAACATTATACATCTAATGCCTTAGAATTTTTAAAATATGATTCGTTATTTACAATCTTAAATGATAATATCAGCAACGCATGATGTCTATTTCAACAACAGTACAGAGACGTAACTAAGGGAGGGCAAGGGGGGCAAGTGCCCTGGGCTCCGTCCTTAGGGGGACAAAAATGAACCTGGGGAACAATTCATGCGATTTACGGAGCGATTCAAGAGAAAAAAAGTATTTTCTAAATTGTATCACTATCACACACACACACACGCAAATATTTCTTTATTCTGGTTCACAGCTCTACCATCACATCATAATTCTAACATAGTCCTAATGCAATACTGAACGACCAATTACAGATTGCTTCTATTTCAATGAAATACATTTCTAGCCTTTGGCAGCAGTTTGGGGGTATTTTGATGGTCTTGAAGTCACTTTTAAATGTGGTAAATTTTTGATAATATAAAATTCCAAATGAGATATAAAGCAATGAAATGAAATGAAAGGTAAGAATCTGGTGCAACAGCTTCGTTTCTTGTATAAAAATTTTCTTTCAGATCAGTATATAATTATAATTCTTCCAGTAAAATAAGCAAGTTATGAAAGTGATGACAAATTGCTTTAACTGCTTCTCTTGCCCGCCATCGAGTTCCAGATCCAGATTTTAGTGTGATTATCATTAGCTTTCCTCAGCTTGTCTCATCACATTGATGCGTGTGAGGAGAAATTGTACAGTTCGTTTAATATGGCAAAAAGGTTTACTGGAACTGAATCTTCGCTGGCTGAATGCGTACAAGCTTGGTTAAGTGAGTGGCTGTCTCGGTTGACAAATACAGTTTTTCAATGATCCTCTGCTGCACACCAGATTTGTGCCCAGCCATGACTGTAGCGTTGTTAAAACATTGTGACCAACTGTACTTTAGTGGCATATTGTCCTCTTTCTAGCTGATTCCACATTACTTTAACTATGCTTGCTGCATCTTTCTTTGTTTAACTCCATTGAAACTAGGAAATGCCACTTTTACAGTAACTGTTTCTGTCTCAAAGTTTGCATCACCATATCTCACGGTTTCAGACATCTGCTCTCTTAACTATGGCCACTGTCGGGAGTAGAATCATGTAAAAGCCCATATTACTTTGGTCCAAGGATATCATCAAATATTTTGTCCCTTGCAGTTGATGCTAAGAGTTGCATAAAGAGTTGTAATGAGAAGTTATGAAAAAAGAAGTTGACTATTTGTAACAGAACGGATTAGCCAAACAAAGTTTTAGCCCTTTGCTCGTGAAAAAAAACAGACGGATATTTCAGGATGAGTACTGACTACCGAAAGTTAAATTCGATCAGTGTGGCTGATAATGATCCATTGCCGCTCATAGACCAACTACTCGACAACATCGGACAAGCGAGGTTCGTCTCCAAGATCAACTTGTTAAAAAGCTATTACCAAATTCCTTTGGACGACAACGCAAAATTGTTATCAGCTTTTATAACCTGGTTTGGGTTATATCAATACACCGTCATGGCATTTGGCCTAATGAACGCATCCACTACCTTTCAACGAGTGATAGATAACCTTCTACGATCAATTGAAGGACGATATTGTGATATATTCATCGCCCTGGAAAGAACATCTCCGAATCCAGAAAAAGGTATTTCATAAGCTGGGAGGAGCACACCGGACGATTAACCTGGTGAAGAGCGAATTTAGAAAGGCAACAATTCAGTACTTGGGATTTGAAGTCGGAAGAGGACAAATCGCCCCTATAGCCGCTAACGTTGAAGGAATACGGAAGCCTCACCCCACACAACGAGGAAGCAATTAAAACAATTCTTAGGGATGGCAGGATTCTACAAATAGTCCACTTCTTTTCTCATAACTCATCGGTGATATGGCGACGGTCAAGAAGTGCGTTGTTTGAACGGTCTTTCCGTGGTTTTGAGGTGTATTTCATGCATCGTCAAGTTAGTTCGTTTTGGAACATCCGAGAAAATCTCAGGGAAACTTTTAATTAATCGGCTTAATTCCTCTTGCTGCTTCTTATTCTAATGAGTTATTTTTCTCTTCCAAGTTCCGAATGATAGACAAAATATTCACTTTGCTTACCGCCTTTACCTTATATCCATCGTCCTCTTCCGTGGATGGAATGGTTTGTGCCATACACACCTGTGAAGCTTCAGTCTCGTTTTCGTTTAAGTATGGTTTCAATAATTTAACGTGCATCTTCCTCTGACTTTTCCTTCTTCCTGGGGTTTCGATAACGTAGGTCAGATCACTGATCTTCTCCAAGATCAGTGACCCTGGAAGAGGACAAATTGCCCCTGTACCCGCTAACGTTGAAGGAATAAGGAAAGCCTCACCTCCTACAATGACGAAGCAATTACAGATGTTTTAAACCAAACTTTTCGGCTGTAGTCACTTCCTTGACGAATGTGACTAGTTCCAGGAAAAATTTTGTATGGACCAGCGAGTTCCAGGAATCCTTTGACAGGATAAAGGCCACATTTACTGCAAGCACGGGATTTCAACAGGAATTCCTTATCCAAGTGGATGCGTTGGACAATGGGATTGGAGCTGTCCTATTACAAGAAGGCAAGGAAGGAATTCTTCACCCTGATTGTTTTATGTCGTCGAAGCTGAAGAAACACCAACGAGCCTACTCGACAGTTGAAAAGGAACTACTAGCACTAATCACAGTGATAAGAAAATTTGAAGTTTATGTGGACATACCACAGAAAGAAGAAATTACATTTTAATCGGATCACAGTCCTTTAACTTTTGTTAATGAAATGAAGAATAATAATCAAAGGTTAACTAGACTGCCATTATGTTTGCAACCATATTGTATTAATGTAAAGATATACAGTATTAAGTAAAGATAACGTGGTTGCAGATTATTTATCTCGGGCTGAATCGGTGGATTCAGGCCGGGAATAAATAATCTTTTTGGGGGGAGCTATCTTACGAAACTGGTTTAGCATAAGAGTAAATATTTTATTCATGTATTTCATTCATGTATATAAGAGATGTATAGCCAGCTCATAAGGTGAGTTCCACTCTCGTAGGTTTAAGTAATGTATGTATATTACATACGAATTTCGTCATTCATTTAATTGTATTTTCAATCAATTCAGTATATGTAAATTTGTTATTTTTAAGAATTAACTTCTTATTTTCATGTAGTTTTGTTACGAAGTCTTGTGTAATCTCGTTTAGGTATGTTGTATGACACACGCAAGGTATGTGCACGAGGGATTATGTAATTTTTATGTTAGAAAGTGCATGAAAATTCTTGAATTAGATTTACTCTATTTTTATTGTTACAAGAGGTAGGTGGGCGGAGTTACCTTGGAGAGGCTTGCCTCGCAAACAAGGTTAGTACCCCTTCTTCAAATTACTACGTTGGCAACCTTATGCCGCTAGAGTCATGTCCCCCATGCTACGAAAATGATCTACTAGAAATTTCTGGACAAATTAAGTCAATATATATAGACCCTATGAATGCATAAGCAGCAGAGATCCAGCCTATCCCTTTGAAAGAGCCAACGTACGCCTGCCCACTCTCCCCTCAAAGTGTGTCCCCTCAAACGTGACGAGTGATTTCTATCCAACATAGCCTATATTGGATACACTGTTGTTTAAACGTTGGTGAAACTATTGGATGTTAATTCAAATGTAGTGTGTTAATGTAAGTACATTTTAACATAAATTTTTGTAACTGGCCCTGTGAGATTTTGGTTGAACAGCGAAGTGCGTTAGAAAATTTTCTTAACCGTTCTGTAACCTTGTGTGAACCAAAAGACATAAGTGTAACAGTTACATATATGTAACTTTTATTATTGCATGTTCATTAGAGTGTTAAAGTGTTAATTCTTTTCATTAATTATCAAAATTAAATATTTTTATAAATTAATTTCAAGTGAAACAAGTGATAGTATCATTTTTTCAAAGCGTTTGTTTTGTCTTACTCCAAGGTTTAGTTCAGATTTAATATTTCGAGTTATTTGTTTTTTGGATTAATTCTTGTGAATTGCTGTTAAATTTTTATAAAATATATTTATTTCTGTAAAGTGTGTATTATTTCAATCACCAATATTTTTTCTCAGCGCTTTGCTCATATTCCGTGACTAAGAACCGAAGAGGTTGGTTTTTGATTAGTTTACATAAATAATCACCCAGTTTTGAGTGTAGCGTAAGAGACCTTTGGATATTTAGTGTTCATACATATTGCTGTCTGGGAGTTGCATATTATTCTCAGATTTAAGTAAAAATAAGCAGGTGAGTTTGGAGCTCGGGAATTCATGTAATTCGCCACCCATAATATATATATATATATATATATATATATATATACACATATATATATGTATATATACATATATATATATATATAAATATATATATATATACATATATATACATATATATATATATATATATATATATATACATATATATATATATATATATATATATATATATATATATATATATATATATACACACACACATACAAACACGCTGGGCGATCATATTTGAAAGTCTGTACTCCACCCTTAATAAAATCAGTTTTAAATAATATATTTATCTCCTTAATTCTGTTATTACAACACAACCCTCGTTAAGGTACAACCCTCAAAACACGGTACACCAAACCCTCACTAAGCTAACAATTTACTTCGTCATAAACTTAGTCAAACAGGTTTCATATGAAGTGACAGCCTTGAACATTTTTTTTGGGGTCTCACAAAAACTATATCCATTTACCTTGTGGCGGAAGGCAAAAACTAACTCCACACCCTTGAATATCACTGAATAGTCTCTGAAAGCCAAACTTTCCACCTTCTTAGTCTTATAACTGGACTCCTGTGTATATATATGATAAATTTTGCACATTTAAACGTGTTTTTCATATTTCAAATAAGCCATATATTTAATACATTAAAGTCTGGATTCTCTTAACGACCTTGTGATCAGAGCCCCAGATTCTTTGAGTGATTTCGCCTGGGGCTCTGATCCCGAGGTCGTTAAGAGAATCCAGACTTAATATATGGCTTATTTGATATATATCTATCTATATATATATATATATATATATGTATATATATATATATATATATATATATATATATATATATATATATATATATATATAGTCATGATTCTGTCATTACAGTTTCAATTCTTTGCAGACTCGGTAAGGTTTGCCACCCTTCTCGTCCTTCACTTCTCTGTTCTTTTTACCTCTCCTATTGTACTGTATATTACTGTATACACTGTATATTGTAATGTATATTACTGTATATACTGTATATACTGTATATTACTGTATTTACTGTATATTCCTGTATATACTGTATATTGTACTGCATATTACTTTATATACTGTATATTGTACTGTATAATACTGTATATACTGTATATTCCTGTATATACTGTATATTCCTGTATATACTGTATATTGCTGTATATACTGTGTATTGTATTGTATATTACTGTATATACTGTATATTGTACTGTATATTCCTATATATACTGTACATTGTACTTTATATTACTGTATATACTGTATATACTGTATATTGTACTGTATATTAGGCTGTATATTACTGTTATAATAACATGATACTATCCAATATAGCATAAATAATAACATGAATAATCATAGCAGTAAAACACTAACCTCAAACAAACAAATTGGTAACGTCTCTGCCTGAAGTTTGCCAGACGGGAGTTCGAGTCCCGCTCAGACTAGTTAGTGCCATTAGCGTCTGCAACCTTACCATCCTTGTGAGCTAAGGTTGGGTGGTTTGGGGGAACCTATAGGTCTATCTGCTGAGTCATCAGCAGCCACTGCCTGGCCCTCCATGGTCCTAGCTTGGGTGGAGAGGAGGCTTGGGCGCTGATCGTATAATGTATGGTCAGTCTCTAGGGCATTGTCCCTTTTCTCTGCCATTCATGAGTGACCTTTAAACCTTTAAATGTAAATTGCTTATTAAAAGAGGCTCAATAATACAGTACATTTAAGTAATATCTAATATGTAATATATAAGACATGATGAAAAATACAGTATAAATTTGCATTTCAGTTATAATAAAAAACTCTCTCTCTCTCTCTCTCTCTCTCTCTCTCTCTCTCTCTCTCTCTCTCTCTCTCTATGTAAAAAGGTAAAAACTTTGAAATACCATTGATGTTATTTGTTATTTTTCAATAGGGATAGTTAGTTCATGGAAAATATAATGATATTAGAATTTATATATTGTATAATCGGTAACTTCCTTATTTGTCTACGAAAAAAATTGCACCATTTTTTTCTTTATCTTTGAAAAATGATAGTTAGTTCAAGGAAAATAATAATGAAATTAGAATTTATATATTGTATAATCGGTAACTTCCTTATTTGTCTACGGAGAAATTTGCACTTTTTTTCTAATTTCTTTTTTAAAATTACTATCACATGATGATACGAATTTTTATCACATACTAAAATTTGATTTTATCTTTTGATCAAGAAGCATTCAGTACTTGGTTTTCATTACTTAGTTACGTAGCAAAATAGCAGAGAAGAGTATGTTTAGGGTAAGACGCACTTACACCGTCTTTTACATGAAAATTCTTTTTGTATTAACAAGGTTTTCAGACAAATACAAATATTAACACCTCTATGATATAAACTTTATCATAATTGTACATACTTGATTCAAATGTATTGTCTGTCTGTACTCTAAAATTGTTTAATTGTTTTATGAAAAATATGATTAATAATAAGAAAAATGTATTCTTATTTCCATTGCAATCTTCATTTCTCCCAAACATTACTCTTTACCCATTGTCTTGGGTTACAGTTCTCTTGCTTTAGGGTACACTCGGGATTCAAATATATTGTCTGTACTCTAAAATTGTTCAATTGTTTTATGAAAAATATGATTAATAAAAGAAATTTATTCGCATTTCCATTGCAATCTTCATTTCTCCCAAACATTACTCTCTACCCATACCCATTGTCTTGGGTTAGAGTTCTCTTGCTTTAGGGTACACTCGGGATTCAAATATATTGTCTGTACTCTAAAATTGTTCAATTGTTTTATGAAAAATATGATTAATAAAAGAAATTTATTCGCATTTCCATTGCAATCTTCTTTTCTCCCAAACATTACTCTCTACCCACACCCATTGTCTTAGGTTAGAGTTCTCTTGCTTTAGGGTACACTCGGGATTCAAATATATTGTCTGTACTCTAAAATTGTTCAATTGTTTTATGAAAAATATGATTAATAATAAAAGAAATTTATTCTCATTTCCATTGCAATCTTCATTTCTCCCAAACATTACTCTCTACCCATACCCATTGTCTTGGGTTAGAGTTCTCTTGCTTTAGGGTACACTCGGGATTCAAATATATTGTCTGTACTCTAAAATTGTTCAATTGTTTTATGAAAAATATGATTAATAATAAGAAAAATGTATTCTTATTTCCATTGCAATCTTCATTTCTCCCAAACATTACTCTTTACCCACTGTCTTGGGTTAGAGTTCTCTTGCTTTAGGGTACACTCGGGCACACTATTCTATCTTATTTTTTTCCTCTTGTTTTTTTTTTTTAAATGGTGTGTTGGGCAGGCTTAATTGAAAGGCCATGGATGCCTGGTGGTTTATGAAAAGGTTGTCTTTTCCTTTCTGTTCCTTTTTCCTTTCAAAATTATCCTTACTGTCCTCCCTTCAGTTGCAGTGGCTATCCTGGAGGGTATTTAGCCTTGCATGGGGTATCGGCTCCTCCATGTTGACCAGTTTTTCCGACTTTTCCGACTTTTTTTTTTCTATAGTCAATGGGTTTGATCAATCCTTTTATTCATATTTCTATACATTGTTTTTGTTATCATTCTTGTTAATTTAGTCTTTTTAATTATTATGTATCTTTTTTATTCCCCTTAATTCTTATGCTGTCTGGAGACATTGAGCGAAATCCGGGACCAGTACGTCCTAGATTTCGTCAGTGTCGGCTACTGTATTTCAACATTCGTGGTCTTCATGCAAATATTCAAGACCTTACACTTGCGTCCAGAAAATATGATATTCTTTTGTGCTCATCTAAGCTCCTTATAACTGGTTTTGAGAAGCCAATAATTTGGAAACGAGATTCCAGGGGAATGGCGGTGTATATTAGGACTGTGTAATCTGAGTAATCTGCTTCTCATAAGTCCTGCTATGAATGTGTATGTCATGAGATTTAAGTAACGAAAGTTTCTGGCAGGCATAACAATTTCTATTTGCGTTCGATCTACTGGAATCCAGACATGGATTATTCCAGAGTTAATACAGATGAGGTCTGTTCAAACCAGGAGGGAGTGGGCGGAGCTAAATCAGGCAGTGGGGGCGGAGCTAATGCTGTGACGTCACTGGAGGTACTTGGTCGATTTTCTCCATTGAATTAACATAGGAGTACTTAGTTTTTATACATTTAACCCACTGCATGGCGTGTTAGATCCATTTTTAAAAAAGATTTTACAAGCAGGATGTTTGTCTAATACCCAGAATGTCATTTATTCACCAAGCATTGTTTTATTTCCAAGTTATAGCTAATTCAATACAGATAATTACACTATTTTTTCGTTGTTTTTGCTATTAATTTGCTTACCTATATAATGGTTTGTTGTATTCTCTTCAAGTCCATTTTTTAAAAACAGGAAAACTTGGTTTTTATTCTCTCTCAGGTAATATTATTTTCAAGATTATAGATAATTGTTAAAAATGCTTTTAATTCTTTTGCTTTTTTTACGTCATTTTAAAAAACAATTCTTTTCATTGATGATAAAAGCTAGAAAGATAACGTTAATTATATCTTCCAAATCTCTTTATGAATACTATTTTTATGCAATGCATAGAAAATGTGGATAGAGTTTAAAAAGAATACTACTGTATTTGCACTTGACCACAAAAAGATATTAAAGTATATGAATCAAATCATATAGATTTTATGGATATATATATATATATATATATATATATATATATATATATATATATATATTCAAATAAGCCATATATATTTTTGATACATTAATGTCTGGATTCTCTTAACGACCTCGGGATCAGAGCCCCAGGCGAAATCACACAAAGACAAGAGCTTGGCTCCGGCCGGGAATCGAACCCTGGTCGGCAAGCCTGTATAGACAGTGGCCAAGATTTGGCCACTGTCTATACAGGCTTGCCGACCAGGGTTCGATTCCCGGCCGGTTGGCCACTGTCTATACAGGCTTGCCGACCAGGGTTCGATTCCCGGCCGGAGCCAAGCTCTTGTCTTTGTGTGATTTGGCCTGGGGCTCTGATCCCGAGGTCGTTAAGAGAATCCAGACATTAATGTATCAAAAATATATATGGCTTATTTGAATATGAAAAAACACGTAAAAATGTGCAAAATTTATCATATATATATATATATATATATATATATATATATATATATATATATGTATATATATATATATATATATTTATATATATATATATATATATATATATATATGTATATATATATATATATATTTATATATATATATATATATATATATATATATATATCTATAAAGATATATATATGTATATATATATAATATATATACATACATACATATATATACATATATGTATTATCCATCTATATAAATAAATATACATACACACACACACACACTATATATATATATATATATATATATATATATATATATATATATATATATATATATATATATATATATATATATGACGTTGCATAAGGGGCGGAGCTATGTTTAAAGTCCGCCTCGTGAACAGACCCTATCTATATTGACTCTGGATTATTCTATCTTCGATTGTCTTCTCACCATTAT
Source organism: Palaemon carinicauda (assembly GCF_036898095.1). Lineage (NCBI taxonomy): Eukaryota > Metazoa > Arthropoda > Malacostraca > Decapoda > Palaemonidae > Palaemon > Palaemon carinicauda. The sequence continues at coordinate 145,712 of NW_027168970.1, read as the reverse complement.
GTCTACGATACAAGAAGATGATAGAGAGTGGTTGAATTCTGTTTCTCCTATCGATCACCATGGCTTAGGAGCTTTAGAAAATGCCTCTGAATCAGGCTGTGAGCAAATCATGAGTGAAGGTACTCACAGGTCTGGTAACTGCTTGGACCTCGTATACACCGACTCCCCTAGCGTTAAAACAAGTAAGGTTGGTTCTCCATTTGGGACATCTGATCATGCCTTGATTTCATTAGTAGTGAAGACTGAGCACCCTGTCCCTTATGTACCATACTCATGTAAGATTTATATGAAATCTAAAGCAGAAAGGAATGGGATTCTGCATGATCTTTTGGGCTTGAATTGGTCACAAATGTATAGTAGTGTTGATCCTGTTGTCCCTTTGAATAGGAATCTAGTCAACGTAATTGATAGACATATCCCTTCTCGTGTGCTAAGGTACCGAGTGAAGGACAAACCATGGTTCAATAATGATTGTAGACGTGCTTATTTGGAGAAGCAGGAGGCCTATCATCTTTGGAAGGGTAACAGATCAGATTTGACATGGAATAATTATACTCATATTAGAGCTTTTACTCGGAGAGTTTACACTTCAACTGAAAAGGAATACAATTTAACCATAAAAGAAACCCTTTCTGGTACAACCCAGGAGCATAAGAGGTGGACTATCCTTGAATCTGTACTCTTTGGTGTAGAGGCAACAGTTCCTTCTTTGCTTAAACCAGTTGGCTCTGTCACTTACTGTCTAAAAGAAAAGGCAACCCTTTTGGCTGATGTGTTTGACAGCAAGCAGAGTAATGAGAAACTCAAACTTTCTCATTCCTGTTTTCCTGGGGCTAAACTAACTAGTTTACCTTTTCAATCACTTGAAATTAGAGCTCTCTTGATGGACCTTGATGCTTATGAAAATGTAGACCCAAATGTTATTTTTCCTTTATTTTCTATAAAGACTGGACATTTCTTAACTCCGAAGTTATCTGTTATTTAGCGCAAGTTAGCAAGAAGAGGAGCTTTTAGCACTTGGAGGAGAATTGGTAATGTTAATCCACTATGTAAATGTGTTTGTGGTAGCTTAAGTCCAACTCATTACCGGCTAATTTCCATAACTCCCATATTATCTAAAGTTTTTTTAGCGTCTTTTGGCAAAACGTCTTAATAGATTTGCTGAAGGTAGTCATCTGTTTCCTAGTTTACAATTTGATTTTCGTAAAGCCTTGGAGCATGTGATGCCCTTCTTACAATCTCCAATGCTGTACAGATATCCCTTGATTGTGGTCAGGAAGTTCGCATGATTGACCTATTTTAGTGCTGCCTTCGACCGTGTTAATCATGAGGCCCTTGTTTTCAAACTCAAACAGTTGGGAGCGGGTAGATTTTTCTTAGCACTATTATTGAATTTTTAAGTAATAGATTGCAAAGAGTTGTTGTTGATGGGCACCATAGTGAGTATAGGAATGTGATATCTGGTGTTCCTCAGGGTAGTGTTCTTGGCCCATTACTTTTCATACTATATACATATGACATATGGTTTGGCCTAGAAAACTAGCTAGTTGCATAAGCAGATGATGCTACTCTCTTTGCATCAATTCCATCTCCTGAATGTAGATCTGGGGGTTGCTGAATCCTTTAATAAAGATCTAGCTAAAATTAGTGCATGGTTTAAATCATGGGGTATGAAGTTGAATCCTAACAAAACTCAAAGTATGATTGTAAGTAAGTCAAGGACAGTGGCTCCTCAACATCTGGATCTCATCATTGACATCGTTTTTTTAACTTTGTATGCCTCTTTTAAAATTTTAGGTGTGATTCTCGACAGCAAATTTACTTTTGAGAAACACATTAGGTCTACGTCTTCTTCAATTGCACAAAAAAATGGCTTATTGAAGAAGTCTTTTAAGGTTTTCGTGAACAATCTATTCTGAAGAAGTGTTTTAATTCTTTCATTCTACCTTCTTTCGAGTATTATCCTCCTGTCTGGCCTTCAGCTGCTGATTCTCATCTTAATTTGTTGAACAAGAACTTAAGATCTATTAGATTTCCTATTCCTGATCTAAATATTAATCTCTGGCACCGTCGTTCAATTAGTTCATTAACCATATTGCATGAGATTTTTTATAATTCTGACCATCCTTTACATTCAGATCTTCCTGGACAGTTCCATCCTGTTAATTCTAATAGTCAGGCCTTCTCCATCATGAGGCTCAATACTATACAGTACTCTAGAAGTTTTATTCCAGCTGTGACCAAGTTGTGGAATGATCTCCCTAATCTTCTAGGAGAAGGACACTCCAAAATCAAACCATTGTTCTCTAGCCTTGTGTGGTGCCATAGCCTCTGTACCATGGTCTTCCACTGTCTCTTGGGTTAGAGTTCTCTTCTTGAGGGTACACTCGGACACACTATCTAATTTTTCTTCCTGTTGTTTTGTTAAAGTTTTTTTTATAGTTTATATAGGAAATATTTATTTTAATGTTGTCACTGTGCTTAAAATATTTTATTCTTCCTTGTTTTCTTTCCTCACTGGGATGTTTTCCCTGTTGGGGCCCCTGGCCTTATAGCATCTTACTTTTCCAACTAGGGTTGTAGCTTAGGAAGTAATAATAATAATAATAATAATAATAATAATAATATCATTTTATAATGCACTGTATTATACTGTTAGACTTATGGAAATGTGTTCATCTTCAAAACTCAAGTGTTTAATGAATTTTACCCGTCTAGGGTAATCGTCCTTCCCCTCACAAGATATCTGATCCAGGTCCTTTTTATTTCTATGTTAATTATCTTATATCAAAGCCCACATGACAATGCATTAATGCTATTATCTAAATTTGACTTTTAACAACGTATCTTAAATCTTACCAGAATAAATATGCTTTTCTACATTACGTTTTCAAGAAAACCAGCTTTAATAGAAGGTTCAGCTGACTTAAATAATAATTATGCTTTTCAACATTATGTTTTCAAGAGAACCAGCTTAAAAGAAAGTCCAGCTAACTCAAATAATAAATATGCTTTTCAACATTATGTTTTCAAGAAAACCTTCTTAATAGAAAGTTCTGATGACTCAAATAATAATTATGCTTTTCAACATTCTGTTTTCAGCTGACTCAAATAATAAATATGCTTTTCAACATAAGGTTTTCAAGAAAACCAGCTTAACAGAAAGTCCAGCTGACTCAAATAATGAACATGCTTTTCAACGTTCTGTTTTCAAGAAAACCAGCTTAACAGAAAGTTCAGCTTATTCAAATTCTAGTCAATGTAGAGAAAATTCTGCTTAAAAGTAAATCATAAAGGCGAGAGAATCCTAGATTTTTCTGGAATAAATTCTCACCAGCATATTAATGAAATACCAAACTGATTTGCCATAACAAAAATATACCTTAGTTCAACGCCCAGCGTCTAAATACAGAACCATTGTGCATATTTATAGTTCTCATTATATGAATAGCACCATAGCATCATATATTTTTCAATACTAAACATAGCTGAAAGAAATTAAGCAAGCGGTGGCATCGAGACCTTAGCCACGTCCACCACGAAGCGTGAATTGAATCATTAATCATGGTATTAACGTCATAGACTTTGCCCATATTTGTTTACCATTTGTAGTACATTCATTTGCTTCTTGGCTGTTTTTTCTTCGTCTCGTATAATCGAAACTTGGATCTTCTGCCTTCATTTCTTGGTCGCTATTTTTCCCTGTTGGAGCCCCTGGGCTTATAGCATCTTGCTTTTCCAACTAGGGTTGTAGCTTGGATAGTAATAATAATAATAATGATTGTCAATGAGTCTGTACTTTTAATGGCGTTCTCGTGAATAGCTAAAAGCACAAATAAAGAATGTGAAGAAACAGAGGTAAAGAATGATCGATGAAATATAATAAAAAGAATTAGGTGGATTTTGGTCTGGGCATGAAGAGAAAGAGAAATGATGATTAAACTAGAAAGTAAATAAAAAATAGAAATAATGATTAAACTAGAAAGTAAATAAAAAATAGAAATGATGATTAAACTAGAAAATAAATAAAAAATAAGGTGGATTTTGGTCTGTGTATGAAAAGAAAGAGAAATGATGATTGAACTAGAAAATAAATGAAAAATAAGGTAGATTTGCTTTTGACATGATTTTGCTATTTTTTCTACATTTCTATTCTTTATTTGCCTGTAATTTTTAGCATACACAAATGCAATATTACAACGAAGCAGAGATAATACTATATATTACGAATAGGTAATGGGATAATACTTACAGTATGATGTGAAACATATGTTAATAATTATTTAACAAAAGGCCATAAATTGATTGTCATAGTCAACATCAGTTAGATATTAGAATAAAAAAATGATTATTATTATTATTATTATTATTATTATTATTATTATTATTATTATTACTATCAGTATTAATATTACTTGCTAAGCTACAACCCTAGTTGGAAAAGCAGGCTGTTATAAGCCCAGGGCCCCAACAGGGAAAATAGCTCAGTGAGGAAAGGAAAAAAGGAAAAATAAAATATTTTAAGAATAGCAACAACATTAAAATAAATATTTCCTATATAAACTATAAAAACTTTAACAAAACAAGAGAAAGAGAAATTAGATAGAATAGCGTACCCGAGTGTACCCTCAAGCAAGAGAACCCTAACTATCAGTACCCCCTTTCAGTACTAAATATATATCAGGTAAAGATAGACGAAGTTATTCAGAGAAGTGTGACGGAATATGAAGCCAGATTGTGCCAACCTTCTCTACCATAAATAGCATCATTAATTGGATGGAAGTGGATTAAACATCCCAAAATTCCAAATATATCCCACTAATTTTAGCCCCATCTATTTTCAACCAGCAATTTCTTCATCTCGAGTTTATTCACATCTGATTAAGCTGTAGGGTTTTCTCGCCACGCTGAGGCTGGAATTAGGATGCCGACGCTTATGACGTCAATGCAAATCTCGGTTCCATATTTGTAGTTAAGTCAAAAACATATTGGGAAGGTTAATGGCTATGAGGTGATGTGCGAGAAATCTGCTCTCTCTCTCTCTCTCTCTCTCTCTCTCTCTCTCTCTCTCTCTCTCTCTCTCTCTCTCTCTCTCTCCTCTTCTTCTTCTTCTTCTTATTCTTCTTCCGGTTCTTCGCTAAAATCAGCTCATTTGAAGATATCTTCCGAAGCATGATTTTTTTTTTTTTGCTAAACTAATTTGCTAGAATTTTCGTGGACTTTCTTCTAATAAGGACATTCATAATACCTATTTAATATCAAGATATATATATATACATATATATATATATATATATATATATACATATATATATATATATATACATATATATATATACATATATATATATATATATTTACATATATATACATATATATATATATATACATATATATATATATATAATATATATATATATGTATATATATATATATATATATATATATATATATATATATATATATATAGTTTTTTTAGAATTATGTAAGCAATTGAAATATCTGAAGAAACTGAAATGGAAGCACAGAAGCTAGTAGATATTTATTATCTTTTTATAGTTATTATTATCAGAGATCAGATGAAATTAAAATTAGTATAAGCATAGCAGGATCGCCTCGAAATGCCACGGTTAAGTAGAATTAATTATTAATAAGCCTGAAAAGGCTTATACAAACAATATTGATATATGTCAGAAGTGTATTATTTCATACAATTTTTTTAAATACATTAATAGCACCACTGTATTGATTTTTGGTTATTTATATGCTGTTTGGGTCAGTAAGAAGAAACGATATGCGAAAGAGGAAACAGATGCCTTTAAGTGTGAATTTCATTATGATCGGTGGATTTTAAAAACATCCATATAGAAAAAATGAATAGAATTTTCAGAAAGAAGTATATAAATTATTGTTTTTGAGTAACTAAAAATAAAAATCAACATGTGAAATTTTGCAAATTGTTAAATTAGATGCTTTTTGTTTATATAAAAATGCTATTGAATGTAATCATATCGGAAATATTGTGATTGTAAAAAAGTGTAATTCAACTTTTTAATGAAAAGATAAAAAAAAAAAAAAAAATTAGCCGGCAACTCCTCTGCCCTTTTGTGCAAAGTTCTCACTAATAATGTTACTGGAGCACAAATCAGACAGCATATATTGCGAGTCATTTTCAGACATTTGTCAGTCATTTTCAGACATGAGTCAGTCATTTTCAGACATGTCAGTCATTTTCAGACATTTGTTAGTCATTTTCAGACATTCGTCAGTCATTTTCAGACATTCGTCAGTCATTTTCAGACATTTGTTAGTCATTTTCAGACATTCGTCAGTCATTTTCAGACATTTGTCAGTCCATTTCAGACATTTGTCAGTCCATTTCAGACATTTGTCAGTCATTTTCAGACATTAGTCAGTCATTTTCAGACATTTTTTAGTTATTTTCAGACATTCGTCAGTCATTTTCAGACATTCGTCAGTCATTTTCAGACATTTGTCATTCAATTTCAGACATTTGTCAGTCATTTTCAGACAATTGTGTGTCATTTTCACATTTGTCAGTCATTTTTCAGACATTTGTTAGTCATTTTCAGACATTCGTCAGTCATTTTCAGACATTTGTCAGTCATTTTCAGACACTTTAATGATTTCTCTATCATTTTTTACAATTGGTTGTCATCTGACTGAATGAATAATTTGAAATTCTCTAGCATCCTGACATCGAAGGTCATTGACGCCGATATCGTTTATTATAAATAAAGATTAAAAGAATATTCAATTAAAACCAGAAAATTAAATATGCTATAGAAGTTAAATAGCATTCAGAAGACCTGCTTCTGATTTAGATTTAAAAAATGATGAGAAGGGCTCCATCGAAGGCTGGAAATGAGGCCTTTACATCTTCTTCTTCTTCTTCTTCTTCTTCTTCTTCTTATTATTATTATTATTAATTGCTAAGCTACAACCCTAGTTGGAAAAGCAGAATGCTATAAGCCCAGGGGCCCCAACAGGGAAAATAGACCAGTGAGGAAAGGAAACAAGGAAAATTAAAATGTTTTAAGGACAGTAACAACATTGAAATAAATAATTCCTATATAAACTATAAAAACTTTAACAAAACAAGAGGAAGAGAAATGAGATAGAATAATGGGACAGAATGTACCCTCAAGCAAGAGAACTCTAACCCAAGACAGTGGAAGACCATGGTACAGAGGCTATGGCACTACCCAAGACTAGAGAACAATGGTTTGATTTTGGAGTGCCCTTCTCCTAGAAGAGATGCTCACCATAGCTAACAGTAAGGGGGGGGGGATCCAAAAGGCGAATCAACAAAAATGAGATAAATTAAAATACCACAATTATCTATAACTGGTAATACGTCCCTCATAATGACTTTTGCTCCACCTTCACTCGCGTGAGGGATGGATTGCATCACGTGACATTTCACGTCTGTCTATGCCCAAATTCAGTCAGTAACACATACTCGTTGCTCAAATTAAGCTAGTAACACATCCTTATTGCTCAAATTCAGTCAGTAACACATACTCAATGCTGAAATTCAGTCAGTAACACATACTCATTGCTCAAATTCAGTCAGTAACACATACTCATTGCTCAAATTCAGTCAGTAACACATACTCATTGCTCAAATTCAGTTGTAACACATACTCATTGCTGAAATTAAGTCAGTAACACATCCTTATTGGTCAAATTAAGCTAGTAACACATCCTTATTGCTCAAATTCAGTCAGTAACACATACTCAATGCTGAAATTCAGTCAGTAACACATACTCATTGCTCAAATTCAGTCAGTAACACATACTCATTGCTCAAATTCAGTCAGTAACACATACTCATTGCTCAAATTCAGTTGTAACACATACTCATTGCTCAAATTCAGTCAGTAACACATACTCATTGCTCAAATTCAGTCAGTAACACATACTCATTGCTCAAATTCAGTTGTAACACATACTCATTGCTCAAATTCAGTCAGTAACACATACTCATTGCTCAAATTAAGCTAGTAACACATCCTTATTGCTCAAATTCAGTCAGTAACACATACTCAATGCTCAAATTCAGTCAGTAACACATACTCAATGCTCAAATTCAGTCAGTAACACATACTCATTGCTCAAATTCAGTCAGTAACACATCCTTATTGCTCAAATTCAGTCAGTAACACATACTCAATGCTCAAATTCAGTCAGTAACACATACTCAATGCTCAAATTCAGTCAGTAACACATCCTTATTGCTCAAATTCAGTCAGTAACACATACTCAATGCTCAAATTCAGTCAGTAACACATACTCAATGCTCAAATTCAGTCAGTAACACATACTCATTGCTCAAATTCAGTCAGTAACACATACTCATTGCTCAAATTCAGTCAGTAACACATACTCATTGCTCAAATTAAGCTAGTAACACATCCTTATTGCTCAAATTAAGCCAGTAACACATAATCAATGCTGAAATTCAGTTAGTAACACATACTCACTGCTCAAAGTCAGTCAGTAACACATACTCACTGCTCAAAGTCAGTCACTAACACATACTCATTGCTCAAATTCAGTCAGTAACACATATTCATTGCTCAAATTCAGTCAGTAACACATACTCGATGCTGAAATTAAGTCAGTAACACATACTCGATGCTGAAATTAAGTCAGTAACACATCCTTATTGCTCAAATTAAGCTAGTAACACATCCTTATTGCTCAAAGTCTGTCAGTAACACATACTCACTGCTCAAAGTCAGTCAGTAACACATACTCATTGCTCAAATTCAGTCAGTAACACATACTCATTGCTCAAATTCAGTCAGTAACACATACTCATTGCTCAAATTAAGCTAGTAACACATCCTTATTGCTCAAATTAAGCCAGTAACACATACTCAATGCTGAAATTCAGTTAGTAACACATACTCACTGCTCAAAGTCAGTCAGTAACACATACTCATTGCTCAAAGTCAGTCAGTAACACATACTCACTGCTCAAAGTCAGTCAGTAACACATATTCACAAATAAAACAGTGTCACTAAGCTCTGTTCTGCCAAGCGGTATATGGATGCACTATGATGTCACCTGCGTGGGTCACTATCAAGTAATCATTATTACCTATAATTTATAACTATTTATCACAGACTTTTACCTCATAATTCATTTTGATTAGGCGGACAAAACCATGGGAGTGGCTATGGTGTAAGAATCGCTCATAGAATTATTAATGATATATCTACTGGGGCAAAGAAGAAGAAGCATAAGCCCATCAAAAAGAGAGATGGATCTGTTATAACAACAGAAGATGAAGAAAGACAACGTTGGATATATTTTAGTGAGATTATGAATAGGAGATATGAAAGGGATAATTTGATTGATATACCTTAAGTTGAGGAAGACCTTGGTGTGCCCATGAAAAAACACAGATGGAAAGCCCCTGGACACGATGGAATAACTGCTGAGATGATACTGGCTGAAAATGAAGTGATTTCCAGAATACTTAACAAAATTATTTCGTAGAATGTGACGTGAAGAGGCAAAAATATGATGAATGGGAGCTAGGAGTGTTGATGGAAATGGCAAAAAATGAGACCTGACTGTTTAAATAACTACAGAGGCATAGCAATTACGTCAGATGTCATAAAAATACATAGTATGCTTATTTCAAAGAGACTAGAGAGAAAAATTGACGAAAAGCTGAGAGATGAACAAGCAGGATTTAGAAAAGGTAGAAGTTGCACTGAATACATTCTGGTGTTAATTTAGAAGACATTGTTCTTTGCTCAAGTAAGCATTTTTTTTTTTTTTTAGAATGTGTTACTTTAACAGAATCATCAAAAATTAAACACACAATGCTTCTGGACAACAAGAATCATCAAAAATTGAACACAATGCTTCTGGACAACAAGAATCATCAAAAATTAAACACACAATGCTTCTGGACAACAAGAATCATCAAAAATTAATCACACAATGCTTCTGGACAACAAGAGTCATCAAAAATTAATCACACAATGCTTCTGGACAACAAGAATCATCAAAAATTAAACACACAATGCTTCTGGACAACAAGAATCATCAAAGATTAATCACACAATGCTTCTGGACAACAAGAATCATCAAAAATTAAACACACAATGCTTCTGGACAACAAGAATCATCAAAAATTAAACACACAATGCTTCTGGACAACAAGAATCATCAAAAATTAAACACATAATGCTTCTGGACAACAAGAATCATCAAAAATTAAACACACAATGCTTCTGGACAACAAGAATCATCAAAAATTAAACACACAATGCTTCTGGACAACAAGAATCATCCAAAAAAACACACAATGCTTCTGGACAACAAGAATCATCAAAAATTAAACACACAATGCTTCTGGACAACAAGAATCATCAAAAATTAAACACACAATGCTTCTGGACAACAAGAATCATCAAAAATTAATCACACAATGCTTCTGGACAACAAGAATCATCAAAAATTAAACACACAATGCTTCTGGACAACAAGAATCATCAAAAATTAAACACACAATGCTTCTGGACAACAAGAATCATCAAAAATTAATCACACAATGCTTCTGGACAACAAGAATCATCAAAAATTAAACACACAATGCTTCTGGACAACAAGAATCATCAAAAATTAAACACACAATGCTTCTGGACAACAAGAATCATCAAAAATTAAACACACAATGCTTCTGGACAACAAGAATCATCAAAAATTAATCACACAATGCTTCTGGACAACAAGAATCATCAAAAATTAAACACACAATGCTTCTGGACAACAAGAATCATCAAAAATTAAACACACAATGCTTCTGGACAACAAGAATCATCAAAAATTAAACACACAATGCTTCTGGACAACAAGAATCATCAAAAATTAAACACACAATGCTTCTGGACAACAAGAATCATCAAAAATTAAACACACAATGCTTCTGGACAACAAGAATCATCAAAAATTAAACACACAATGCTTCTGGACAACAAGAATCATCAAAAATTAAACACACAATGCGTCTGGACAACAAGAATCATCAAAAATTAAACACACAATGCTTCTGGACAACAAGAATCATCAAAAATTAAACACACAATGCTTCTGGACAAAAATCATAAAAAAAAATAAACAATGTTTCTGGACAAAAATTAAAGAATGAAATATAATTTCGTAACAGCATGGTGTAAGAGAGAGAGAGAGAGAGAGAGAGAGAGAGAGAGAGAGAGAGTTTGGTGTGATAAAACTTAGGTCAATTTAAATAAGATCATTAAAATTCCACATGCAATATGCCAAGAATCTTCTATGCAACATATGGTGTAAACCACTTCATGGAAAAAAAAGACTATTCACCAATAGAACGAAAAAGGGCTGTGGAAGCAATGCTTCACCTCTGATGACGTCATCAGCGTTCGCGAGTGTTGGACCTGTTTTACTAGATTTGGTCCACATCACCATTAACAGTTCTGGAAGGTTACGTGAGCAGGGTTAAGATGTCTTGTTGCAGTGCCATGAGGTGTGGTGGTGGTGTTGTGTGTGTGTGTGTGTGTGTGTGTAAGCTGGACAGAAAGGAGGAGGTGGGAATAAGCCGGCAGAGGTTTGTTTTGGTTGAGTGTAAACCTCGGTCTAAGGGAATCCTATTGCTTTTGCTGGTTGTTGTGAAGGGGATCTTTTGAGCGAAGGCGTTGGGAAGGGGAGTGTGGGTAGCACTGGTATAAGGGAGGACGACAGGGGAGGAATAGGTGGGGGATCAGGGAGAGGATAAGTAGGAAGAGAGTGCGGACGTGTGCCGAATGGTGGGGAGGAGAATATGAGAGTGATGTGTGGCAGGAAGAAAACAGAAGTGTTTTATTGTATTTATTTATTTTTTGCATTGATTGCATAGTATATATCAATATAAGTACTTGATTGTAGTTCACTATTATTACTTCTTTTACGTCTGGTGCCCTATTATATACAATATATGGCCGGTGATAACTTAGGCATATTTCTTTCTTCCCGCCATGATGAACCATACCGTCACTCCCAACACCAGAAAAACCTACAGCCGTTGAATCAAAGGATACGCGCTTGAAAAGGGCGTCGGTAGGATAGGAGAGGGCGTTGCTAAGTGAGATGAGATGGAGGAGGAAGGAGGAAGGAGGGGTATTACGGGAGGGGGTAAGAGGTAGGAGCTGATGCAAGGACGCCTTGGTGCTTTTTTGTGAAAGGTTGCGTGTGGGGTTTTCAATGTCCTTAATGGCCTCATACACGAATGGCAGGTGGAGAGAGAGAGAGAGAGAGAGAGAGAGAGAGAGAGAGAGAGATTGCATCCACTTAAGCGGTGAATATTAATGATAACAACAATGGTAATAATCAAGAAGTGTGCTGGAGAGAGAGAGAGAGAGAGAGAGAGAGAGAGAGAGAGAGAGAGAAGATTAACATTTCCTTGCATCCACTTAAGCGGTGAATATTAATAATAACAACCATGGTAATAATCAAGAAGTGTGTGAGAGAGAGAGAGAGAGAGAGAGAGAGAGAGAGAGAGAGAGAGAGAGAGAAGATTAACACTTCCTTGCATCCACTTAAGCGGTGAATATTAATAATAACAACGATGGTAATAATCAAGAAGTGTGCTGGAGAGAGAGAGAGAGAGAGAGAGAGAGAGAGAGAGAGAGATATGATTAACACTTCCTTGCATCCACTTAAGCGGCGAATATTACTGATAATAACAATGCTATTATTATTATTATTATTATTATTATTATTATTATTATTATTAGCCAAGCTATAACCCTAGTTGGAAAAGCAAGATGCTATAAGCCCAAGGGCTCCAAAAGGAAAAAAATAGCTCAGTGAGGGAAGGATATAAGGAAATAAATAAATGATAAGAAAAAAATTTACAATAAATCAGTAACAAACATCAAAACAGATACCATATATCATATATAAACTATTAAAAAGACTTAAGTCAGCCTGTTCAACATAAAAACCTTTGAACTTTGAACTTTTAAAGTTCTAACATAAAAAACATTTGAACTTTGAACTTTTGAAGTTCTACTGATTCAACTACCCGATAAGGAAGATCATTCCACAACTCGGTCACAGCTGGAGTAAAACTTCTAGAATACTGCGTAGTATTGAGCCTAAAGTATGTCTCTTAGACAAGAGACTTGAATTTGGGAGAGATGATGAGACATAAGTTGAAAGCAAATACTATATCAAAGTGAATATATTGTATTTCCTGTAGAAATAAGACCATGGATTTCGCGTAATGTTGCATAGACTAAGTTGACACCTAAATGCTTTTGCAATGTTGCAGACTGAGTCTAGCTGAGCGCAGTTTATATTCACACATTTCAGGTTTCGTTACATAGTACTAGAGATTTGTCAGTTTAATTTTTACAAATGTAATAATTGTTAGGCCATGTTCAAATTTGTCTTCTAACATATGAGGCAATTTTATACGTAAATTCTCTAACCTCGAAGTATTTGATTAGACAAACTTATCGTCTCTCTAAGATTTTCCATGAACACAACGGTATTGTTCTGGAATATATATATATATATATATATATATATATATATATATATATATATATTTATATATATATATATATATATATATAGAGAGAGAGAGAGAGAGAGAGAGAGAGAGAGAGAGAGAGAGAACAGCAGTTAATCTTAGTGATAACGGAAATTGCGATAATAATCATTTATCAAATATATTTTTCAAGTTGTTTGATATTTTCATCTTAAAGGTAGATTTTGCATGAAAATGATTTTAGGCATCTATTTCAAATAATTGTGTAAAAAAAAAACTTGAGTAGGCATATGAAATATTGGTTCAATATTTCTATAGGCCTATTTATTTTTTCAAGGAAAAGACGAAAGCCGAGAATTTAACACTATCAGGACATTGGGTCATTGGATTTTTATAATAAAAACATTTATTTTGAAGTGATACTTTCACCGATTAAATGAAAACATCATTAATAAGTCAAATCAAAAGAACTATAGTCATTTCTTTTTAGCGAGGCAGATTTGCACCGACTCGCAGCGGTGCCCTTTTATCTCTGAAAAGTTTCCTGCTCTCTGATTGGTTAGAATTATCTTGTCCAACCAATCAGCGATCAGGTAGCTTTACCGAGCTAAAGGGGCACCGCTGCGAGTCGGTGCAAATCTGCCTCGCTAAAAAAAATTACTATAGTTTCTTAATTATCATCAGGCGAAACATAATGGTTAATATAGATGAAACATGGTCATGCATGTTATTTGAAAAGGCAAATTTTCATTGCAAGAAAGACTTGTATAAGTTACAGCAATTAACATTGCATAGCCTGTATATTTTCCTTTTACAATTTGAATTTTTCTATACCAAAAGTCCCTATTTTTATTCTTATTTTTTATTTTTTTCGTCTGTTTACTCATTCGTAGTTTCGTCTCATTTCCTTAAGTCGAGAGTCACTTCCTCAATTGAATTAGGTCTTCAAAAAACCTGATTTGACCTTTTAAATAACATTATGCAAAAATAAATTCAGGAAAGTTTGAAACTTTAACCGCTTTTCTTCTCAAACTTTTCTTCACGGGTTCCACTACCCACCTAGTTGGGACTAAGCTTGGCTTGCAATTATGGTATTACAATTGGATATTTTGCAACTTTGAAGCTGTCCATTTTTTATTTTATAATAATATTTAAAGGGTAAATAATAGATTTTATATTCTGAATATAATGTATTCATATAAATTAAGAAATACTTAAAAAAACTCAGCAACAATGATCAGATAACTGCTGCTATAAAAAGTTGGCATAATACATAATTGATTTTTTTAATACACAAAAGTAAATTTTCAAATCAAATAATACATGATATTTAAGAATCTGTGAAGGTATGTTTACCTTATACAATAAGGTTGTGACATTTGAAGCAAGTTTAAGGTGCATTTAAAAAAAGGAGCACTCATTAATTTTTGAAATTACACAATTCCACTAATAAAAATATAGTGCACAACAAAGTAAGGCAAATTGAAAGCAAAATAAAGATGCTGATGGCATTCTATAATATATATATCCCACCAAACTCAAATGAATAAAAGAAAATACATGTAATGTTGACAAGGTCCCATTAGACCTATACATCCACCAGTTACATTTTCAATTGCGTGTTTAAAAACTTAATTTCTCCTCTCTCTCACTTGGCATCAAAGTGCACTAACCATGCAAAACTCTAAAGACGCCATTAATAAACAGACCTGATGGAAGGTCTATTTATACAGTAAAATACCAGCTGAGAGAAACCATACAAAATGGTCTTCATTCTCTAGGCTCTGTCAGCTATCCACTTTTCCGAGTACTGCTTTGAAAAACCCAACGCACGATTTTCAGCTAATCCATTTCTTGCAAGGCATGACGTGACGTCACTTAGACTGGAGGCATCCGCTATACCTGTGCTAGTATCATCCACATGAATCCGAAGTGTCTCCGTGAGAAAGCCACATGAATCCGGAGTGTCTCCGTGAGAATCACCACTTGAATCCGAAGTGTCTCCGTGAGAAAGCCACATGAATCCGGAGTGTCTCCGTGAGAATCACCACTTGAATCCGAAGTGTCTCCGTGTGACGTGAGAGTCACCACTTGAATCCGCAGTGCCTACGTGAGAATCACCACTTGAATCCGACGTGTCTACGTGAGAATAGTCAGTCGAGAACCTTCCGGTCCGTTAGATAAAGACGAAAAAACCCCGCGTCCTTCTCGGAGATCTCAGATGAAAATGGGTTCGTCGAGGAAGACAGAATGGACGTCCGCGTGAGGAGCGAAATTATCAGCTTCTGGAATGATGTTATTTCTCGCACCTCTTTTCTTGCGTCCCTTGTCCAAGCAAGGACCAGCGGCGGCGAGGGATACGAGAGTGGCAGCCATGAAGAGGACAGCGAGGATAATCCTGAGGAAGTTCATCTTGTATAGATATCTGAAGAAGTAGAGAAATTGTATTAGACCTAGGCACAAAAATATATTTCACAAATAAATAATTCAAGTATTTATGATAAATTTGTTTCATTAATAGCCGCAAACATTTGTAACTTCACAAGTTCACAGGCTCACTACTGAAGAAAAGAACTTACCTTTGTCAGACAAGAGATGTGTATCCTACGAATGCTGTTCAGATTGTGTTGCCCAAATCAACGTCCTTGTGGTTTATGTAGGATTCGGTGCAGAGAGTTGCAGCTTAGGAATTTTGCAGGGATTATCAAACAGAAATGTCCTTCTCTTTGTTTTATATCCCTTTAAATCGTAATGTATTTTAGCTATACTTTAGAAAACACGCGACTTTATCAATTTCTCATTATGTTGATGACCTGAAATAAATTTTGCTTCGAATAAAATGTGCTTGCAATCAATATTTCGCAACTGTTGCCGTTAAGCCCTCTGACATTTCATCATCTAGAGAGTGAGACTGAGTCGACTCTATGGCCTGATCTAGTTAGGACTAGATTAAAAAAACTCGAGGCCAAGTACGCTTCAAACGAGTTGCTCTGAATGTTCTAGTTTGGAGGCTGGGGAAAAAAATACATTCTTAAATAACGGAAATAATAATACTCCCAAGGTATATAATTGGGAAGAAAAAAGCGCAGAAAAAATTGCGCAGAAACTTGTTTTATAACATAGGTCTAATAATCGTCTCTAACATAACGTTCTTACGAGGCATAGGCCTATATATATATATATATATATATATATATATATATATATATATATATATATATATATATATATATATATATATATATTAAGAAATGTTATCCACGAGAGTCAGAATTTAATTATAAGTTATTTTTAAGCTATTGGCCAAGGTCACAATATTCTAATGTCTACTTTGTAACTCTCTCTCTCTCTCTCTCTCTCTCTCTCTCTCTCTCTCTCTCTCTCTCTTTATTTATATATATGTATATTATTATTATTATTATTATTATTATTATTATTACTTGCTAAGCTACAACTCTAGTTGGAAAAGCAGGATGTTATAGGCCCAGGGGCTCCAAGAGGGAAAATAGCTCAGTGAGGAAAAGAAACAAAGAAATATTCTAAGAAGAGCAACAAGATTAATATAGATATATATATATATATATATATATATATATATATATATATACAAGTATATATATATATATATATATATATATATATACTTGTATATATATATATATATATATATATATATATATATATATATATATATATATATATATATATATATATATATATATACACACACACAAGCTGTTCATTAAAATTCTCGATGGGTAACCCCTATAGACTTTGTTTACTGTTGCTGACTTGGCAAAACATTAATTTCAACCTTGAATCAAAATAGACGAAGGACTCCTTTCTTGACTACGAATCCAATATAAGCAAATTAATATGCTAATACAATTAACCGCTAAAGGGTTGGTTTCTTAATTAGATAAATTCCTATTTCATCTTGTGAAATAAAAATTTAATACTATTTAACAGTTGTTTTTTATTTTTCGAGTTTTGTGATTTTTAAAATATATTATGAAAGTTTTGACCTAGCCTATAAGTAGGTTACATTTTTAGATTTTCTTTTTTTGACTCATCATTTTTTTTTCGAGTTTTGTGATTTTTATGAAAATTTAGAGCTAGCCTATAAGTAGGTTACATTTTTAGATTTTTTTTTTTGGTCAATTTTTTGTTTTGTTTTTTTGTGATTTTTAAAATTTATCATGAAAGTTTTGAACTAGCCTATAAGTAGGTTCCATTTTTAGATTTTTTTTTTTTGACATCAATTTTTTTTATTGATATCTTAGCTTAATCAAAATGAGATACAAAAAGAATATATGTAATAACTGAAATTGTAAGTATTAATGCATCTACCTCCCACAGTGCACCCCCTGTGGACACTGTGGTCAGTCACACTATTACAAAGCAACGCCAGTTTCCGAAAAATTTTCTCAAATGTAACAAAAAATCAGCTTGAGAAACTGAAGAAGATTTTATCAAGCAATAATAAATGATTGGGATGAAACTTACGGTCTATTAAATTTCTTATTCCTGATCTAGATATTAATCTCTGGCACCGTCGTTCAATTAGTTCATTATGCATGTTGCATAAGATTTTTCATAACTCTGACCATCCTTTACATTCAGATATCTCCCTGGACAATTCTATCCTGTTCTTAATACTAGGCAGGCAGTTAATTCTAATAGCCAGGCCTTCTCCATCATGAGGCTCAATACTACGCAGTACTCTAGAAGTTTTATTCCAGCTGTGACCAAGTTGTGGAATGATCTTCCTAATCGGGTGGGTGGTTGAATCAGTAGAACTTCAAAAGTTCAAAGTTGGAGCAAATGCTTTTTTGTTGACCAGGCGGACATGAGTCTTTTTATAGTTTATTTATGACATATTTGTTTTTGATGTTGTTAATAGTTTATATATGACATGTCTGTTTTGACGTTGTTACTTATTTTAGAATGATTTATTGTTAATTTGTTCTCTTCATTTATTTATATCCTTATTTCCTTTCCTCGCTGGGCTATTTTTCCCTGTTGGAGCCCCTGGGCTTATAGCATCTTGCTTTTCCAACTAGGGTTGTAGCTTGGATAGTAATAATAATAATAATAATAATAATAATAATAATAATAATAATAATAATAATAATAATGATGATAGCATCGCTGGCTGATGAATGATACAGCATATTATTTAGTAACTATAAAAGGAAGACTGAAGGTGAAACTTGGTGTGCATTTAAATTGTGATGCTGTGGAGCTTGGAAACACTGCCATAAATGGGTGAATATACTGACGTAATAAGTGTTGACGATCTGTAAATTTATTCAAAAATTATTCTTTTTATATAAATGACATATGTGGGGAATAAATCTATTTATTTTAGTTCTCCTGAGGCTATTTGAAGTTGACCAAATTACGTTCATCATAATAAAAACATGAATTTTTGCAATACAGTTTTTCCTTCATGCATATGAAATACCAAATCACTCTAGTTTTGTAACCCAAGTTTTGTAACAACAGTATTATTATTATTATTATTATTATTATTATTATTATTTGCTAAACTACAACCCTAGTTGGAAAAGCAGGATGCTAACGCAGGATGCTATAAGTCCAGGGGCTCTAACAGGGAAAATAGCCCAGTGAGGAAAGGAAACGAAGAAAAATGAAATATTCTAAGAAGGGCAATAGCATTAAAATAATTATCACCTATATAAACTATAAAAACTCTAACAAAAACAAGAGGAAGAGAATTAAGATAGGATAGTGTGCCCGAGTGAGTGCACCCTCAAGCAAGAGAACTCTAAACCAAGACAGTGGAAGACAATGGTACAGAGCCTATGGCACTACCCAAGATTAGAGAACAATGGTTTGATTTTGGAGTGTCCTTCTCCTAGAAGGGCTGCTTACCATAGATAAAGAGTCCCTTCTACCCTTACCAAGAGGAAAGTAGCCACTGAACAATTGCAATGGAGTAGTTAACCCCCTGGGTGAAGAAGAATTGTTTGGTACTCTCAGTGTTGTCAAGTATATGAGGACCATGGTGCAAAGGCTATGGCACTACCCAAGACTAGAAAACAATGGTTTGATTTTGGAGTGTCCTTCTCCTAAAAGAGCTGCTGACCATAGCTAGAGTCTGTTTTACCCTTACCAAGAGGAAAGTGGCCACTGAACAATTACAGTGATGTAAGAAGAATTGATTGGTAATCTCAGTGTTGTCAGGTATATGAGGCTGAGGAGAATATGTAAAGAATAGGCTAGGCTATTCGTGTGTGTGTGTAGACAAAACTAAAATGAACCGTAACCAGAGAGAAGGATCCAATGTACTACTGCCTGGCCAGTCAAAAGACCCCAGAACTCTCTAGCGGTAGTATCTCAACGGGTGGCTCGTGCCCAGGCCAACCTACTACCTACTAAATTCAAGTATACATGTTTCATCGTAAATAAATACTAAATTATATTTCCTATCTCCATAATATATGAATTTTACTTCAGTACTGTATTTAAAGAACAAAAAAATTACAGTATGACCTTCAAGAAACCTAATTCCCGTTTTCTTTGCTTTTATGTTTTTTCTCACTTACATCAGTCGAATACGAATTAAGTCAAGAAAGACCATGCATTAAATAGGAGAGCCAAATGTGTTCCATTCCTCTCCTAATATGGATTAGAGATTCTTTGTTCTATGGAGAACATCGTTTGTTAAAACTTAAATCTACCACAAATGTAAAATATATAAAAAACAATTATAAAACTAGTAGAAATAAATAAAATATTCACTACTTTATCAATTATTGCCAGAAGAGCTCAGCTCCACATGGGCTTGGACTGAGTCTTTTTCTGTAAATCTTTTGTATTTAAATATCTTTTGTCCAATAAACATTATTATTATTATTATTATTATTATTATTATTATTATTATTATTATTATTATTATTGATTAAATACTGAATGACATAGCTTATAAAATTATTAATAAGTTAAACTAAAAGCAAAGCCTCAGTGAATTGTGTGATTCAACTCATATGTCAGGAAAACACTGGTTACATTTGTCTGTTGTTTAGTTACTAGCAAAGAGAATTCTTCCGATTTATCCGGTAACCCGAAGCAGCTGTGTAACCAGCTCGAACTGGTAAAATGCCAGGAGACTGAACTTTAAGTGGCTGGTGAACGTTGAAGAGATATGGCCTGATATTTTGTTTATGTTGATGGCCATTTCTGTCTTTGGACCTCACAATTTAGGGTTCGAAGTAGTTTCAGATTTACGAGGCCTCTGTAATTGATATTATTATGTGTTCCTGGTTTTTTATAGGCGGTAGGATAGGAACATAATAATTAGGGCTTTTAAAGTCTCTTTTTATTCAGTAATTATGGTAATAAATACACATATATATATCATTTACTGTACTCGGAAGTATGTAGGATAAATTTTTATTGTGATTTCCAAAACAACTTTTGCTACAATTGCACAACTAGTTTTTCTTGTTCTTTTTAAGCTTCATAGTTCGTACGTAGGCCTATTGATGAAAAAGAGAGTTCGCACGTCGGCCTATTGATGAAAAACCGAGTTCGCAGGTAGGCCTATTGATGAAAAGAGTTCGCCCGTAGGCCTATTGATTAAAAACAGAGTTTGCACGTAGGCCTATTGATGAAAACAGAGTTTGCACGTAGGCCTATTGATGGAAAACAGAGTTTGCACTTAGGCCTATTGATGAAAAACAGAGTTCGCACGTAGGCCTAATAATGAAAAAAGAGTTCGCACGTACGCCTATTGATGAAAAACAGAGTTCGCAACGAAGGCTTATTGATGAAAAACAGTTCGCACGTAGGCCTATTGATGAAAACAGAGTTCGCACGTAGGCCTATTGATGAAAAACAGTTCGCGCGTAGGCCTAACGATGAAAACAGAGTTCGCACGTAGGCCTATTGATGAAAAACAGAGTTCGCACGTCGGACTATTTATGAAAAACAGAGTTCGCACGTAGGCCTATTGATGAAAAACAGAGTTCGCACGTCGGACTATTTGTGAAAAACAGTTCGCGCGTAGGCCTATAGATGAAAAAGAGAGTTCGCACGTAGGCCTATTGAATGAACTCCTAAGCTTCCGACCTCGGAGCATATATATCCTTAATCCCAAAACATACAGTAGATTTTAAAAGAAAATTTTTATCATTTTAGAGTTTCATTATTTCAATATTGATAAGCTGTATTACATATATATATATATATATATATATATATATATATATATATATATATATATATATATATATATATATATATATATATATATATATATGTGTGTGTGTGTGTGTGTGTGTGTGTGTGTGTACATATACCAATTGTGTAACTAAATCTAGAATAGATACAATACTAAACTAAGAGGATGTTGATAAGGTATTATTATAGATACGGACGGGACAACATTTCTACTAAAAACAAGGATGTTGATAAGCTTATTTTATAGATAAAGAAGGGACAACATTTCTACTAAAAATAACAGGTAATTCCTGTGTAAAATAGCCTTATATATATATATATATATATATATATATATATATATATATATATATATATATATTGAATAAAATTAAAAGCCAAGGATCTGGCTTTTGTATGCATTTTTTATATCCCTTTAAGTTGCATTAAAATTCTTTGGTTAAATACAATCGATTGGATAGTTGAGTTTGCCATATCCAAGGAGCCTGAGTTATCGCCGTTTTCTGTTATTTTCAACCGTTTTCTAACTCATGTGATAGAAAAGTAATGATATTTAGTGAAACAAATATATATATATATATATATATATATATATATATATATATATATATATATATATATATATATATATAGGTCTTAAACCTGATGTGAAAGAAAAGACAAAACAGTATAGGATAAACTTTGGAGGCGCCGTTGCAAAGGCTATGCCTCACTCCTGAACCTGAACCAGATATTAATTTCTTCCATCCAAAGTTTCAATAAAAAAAAAAGCTCCTTACAAAGACTCGAACTCCTGAAACTTTTTTTGAAAATATTACGAGTAGGTCTAGCAGCTCAGTTTATTAATTTGAATGTTTATAAAGGCCTCTATATTTATGAAACAGCAGTTGATACAAATATTAGAGGAGAGAGAGAGAGAGAGAGAGAGAGAGAGAGAGAGAGAGAGAGAGAGAGAGAAATGATGCTATAGGGTTAAGAACTTAGGAACTTAATATTTAAAATAATCGAATTTGAAAAAGAATAATATTAATAGAAAATTCATTTGCAGTATGTCCTGTATTTAGGCAATAATAGTATGAAATTGCAATTCTTTATAATAATTTTTATTATAATTTCAATCATTCTTAAATATACTTATAATTTCACTCTCAAAAAGAGAGATAGATCTGTTATAACAACGGAAGATGAAGAAAGGCAACGTTGGATATAACATTTTAGTGAAATTATGAATAGGAGATACGGAGGGAATAATTTGATTGATATACCTGAAGCTGATGAAGACCTTGATGTGCCCATGAATGAATTCAGAATTCAGTGTATTCGAAGTCAAGGCTATTATTAAAAAAACAGAGATGGAAAGCCCCTGGATACGATGGAATAACTGCTGAGATGATACTGGCTGAAATTGAAGTGACGCCCAGAATACCTACAAGATTATTTTGTAGAAAGTGGCATGAAGAGGCAAAACCTGATGAATTTGGAGTTAAAAGTGTTGGTTTAAATGACAGAAAAAAAGGAGACCTGAATGATTGCAATAATTACAGAGGCATCACACTTACGTCAGTTATGAAAATATAAAGTATGCTTATTCTAAAGAGACTGGAGAGAAAGCTTGACGAAGAGCTGAGAGATAAACAAGCAGGATTTCGAAAAGATAGAAGTTATACTGACCAAATTTTCATTCTAAGACATGTTGTGCAGCAATGCGTAGAATATAGAAATCTCCTTTTGATGGCATTTGTGGATTATGAAAAAGTCAATTTTATGGAGTCCTGTGTTATTATGGAATTCCTCTTGAATATGTGAATTTGATTAAGTCTGTTCATGAGCATAGCAAGTGCAAAGTTAATGTTAATGGAGCCCTATCAAAGGAGTTTCCAGTGAACAGCGGAGTACTCCAAGGGAATGTGTTGTCACCTGCGTTGTTTATCCTCCTCATGGATTTTGTTATGCGCAGAACGATCGGAGATGGTGTAGGGGGATTGGACTGGATTGGTAATAGGAAATGAACAGACCTAGAGTATGCTGATGATGCTGTCCTTATTACCAGAACGTCACAGGATTTGCAATGCTTGCTTACCAGAATGCATGAAATATCATGCAAGGTTGGGGTCAAGATAAATAGAAGAACGACAGAGATGAGGAAAACGGAGTATACAATGGAAGATGAAATATCATTGGAAGGAGAAAGGATTAATGAAGTAGAATCTTTTAAGTATTTTGGAACTATGATCTCAAAATACATGGTCTTTAGAATTAGAGTTTAGTAAAAGATTGAAAAAAGCAAATCATAGACAATGGCTAGGTTAAGTAAAATTTGGAAATCAAATCGCCTGAAATTACATATAAAAATTAGACTAGTGAGATCGGTGTTACTCTATGGACAAAAGTCCTGGTATGCCAATGAAACAATCTCCAATAGATTGAGTAGACTTGAGAACAAAGCCCTCAGAAGGATATTGGGAGTTAAATGGCAGGGCAAGATTAGAAAGGAAATTGTAAGAGAGATAACTCGAGTGCCATATGTAGACGAGATCATGAAGATGGGTAGATGGAGATGGTTTTGGCATGGCCTTCACACACCTTAAGAGAGATTAATTCACCAAACGTTTAGCTGGGCTCCACAAGGCAATAGATGAGTTGGAAGACCTAGGCCTACATGGCTGAGGACTATGAATCGCAAAGTAGATGATGAGTGGAGAAGAACTGAATTAAAAGCTCAAGATAGAGACAACTGGCGAAATCTAACCGAGGCCCTTTGCGTCAATAGGCGTAGGAGGTGATGATGGTAATGATAATTTCTGAAAAAAAAGACTAAAGATTGTAGGCCTATCTAGGTTCCTTTATTCATGGCTGCTAAAGATATAAGGGACACTGCAATATGTGAGGACATTTATAAAGGCCTATTTAACACAGATTTCATATCTGGTTTAAACCATCAACAGTCTCATAAATGCGATTTTTGGAATTGCTTAAAAAAATCCTGGGACTAAAGACAAAATATTTAACATTAACCTTAACTTTTTATGACAAAGGCGGAAGAAGCGAGTCCTGTGAAAACTACTTTGAGGTCCTTCAAAGAAAACAAGGATGAGCTGGTATGCATTTCACTCATCCTTCAAAAGGTTTAAGCGATCCTGAAGTTGATTTTCTATTATTATTATTATTATTATTATTACTAGCTAAGCTACAACCCTAGTTAAAAAAGTAGGATGCTATAAGCCCAGAGGCTCCAACAGGGATAATAGCCCAGTGAAGAAAAGAAAAAAGGAAAATAGAATATTTTAAGAGTAACAGCATTAAAATAAATATCGCCTATATAAACTATAAAAAACTTTAACAAAACAAGTGGAAGAGAAATAAGATAGAATAGTGTGCTCGAGTGTACCCTCAAGCAAGAGAACTCTAACCCAAGACAGTGGAAGACCATGGTACAGAGGCCATGGCACTAACCAAGACTAGAGAACAATGGAAAGGGGCCACTGAACTATTAGTGCAGTAACCCTTTGAGCGAAGAAGAATTATTTGGTAATCTCAGTGTTGTCATGTGTATGAGGGACAGAGGAGAATATGTAAAGAATAGGCCAGACTATTCAGTGTGGATGTGTGTAGGCAAAGGGAAAATGAGCCGTAACCAGAGAGAAGGATCCAATGTAGTGAAGGGACGAGGAGTAAGACATAGCGGTGAGACTTCACGAGCAAAGGGTTGTTGTGGCCTGACTGGTAACGTCTCTGCCTGATGTTTGCCAGGCGGGGGTTCGAGTCCCGCTCAGACTCGTTAGTGCCTTTAGTGTCTGCGACCTTACCATCCTTGTGAGATAAAGTTTGAGGGGTTTGGGGGAGCCTATAGCTCTATCTGCTGAGTCATCAGCAGCCATTGCCTAGCCCTAGCTTTGATGGAGAGGGAGCTTGGGCGCTGATCACATAATATATGTGGTCAGTCTCTAG
>NW_027168970.1:110000-112500 GCF_036898095.1 Palaemon carinicauda | reverse complement strand
CTCTGGCTCAGCTCCCTTGGAATAGGGCAAAAAGAATGCGAACTATAATCGTTGGGCAGTCGAAGTCATTTGTGGATTCTTCCCTTCCAAACAATTGGTTGGTTTTCTCCCTCTCTCTCTCTCTCTCTCTCTCTCTCTCTCTCTCTCTCTCATCTTCTTCCTTCCCTGAGTAGTGCCCCTCTGGCTTTTTGGCCTAGGGCAAAAAGAATGCGGAATATAATCGTTGGGCCGTCGAAGTCATTTGTGGATTCTTCCCTTCCAGACAATTGGTTGGTTCTCTCTCTCTCTCTCTCTCTCTCTCTCTCTCTCTCTCTCATCATCTTCTTCCTTCCCTGTGTAGTGCCCCTCTGGCTCAGCTCCCTTGGAATAGGGCAAAAAAAATGCGGACTCTAATCGTTGGGCAGTCGAAGTCATTTGTGGATTCTTCCCTTCCAGACAATTCCTCGCCGGGTGTGTTGGTTCTCTCTCTCTCTCTCTCTCTCTCTCTCTCTCTCTCTCATCTTCTTCCTTCCCTGTGTAGTGCCCCTCTGGCTTTTTGGAATAGGGCAAGAAGAATCCGGACTCTAATCGTTGGGCCGTCGAAGACATTTGTGGATTCTTCCCTTCCAGACAACTGGTTGGTTTTCTCTCTCTCTCTCTCTCTCTCTCTCTCTCTCTCTCTCATCTTCTTCCTTCCCTGTGTAGTGCCCCTCTGGCTTTTTGGAATAGGGCAATAAGAATCCGGACTATAATCGTTGGGCAGTCGAAGACATTTGTGGATTCTTCCCTTCCAAACAATTGGTTGGGTCTCTCTCTCTCTCTCTCTCTCTCTCTCTCTCTCTCTCTCTCTCTCATCTTCTTCCTTCCCTGTGTAGTGCCCCTCTGGCTTTTTGGAATAGGGTAAAAAGAATCTGGACTCTAATCGTTGGGCCGTCGAAGTCATTTGTGGATTCTTCCCTTCCAGACAATTCCTCGATTTTTGTTTGAGGAAGTGCCCAGAAGAATGTGCGCTATCTATAGTGGTTCTCTTATCACCTCCTATAAAAAAAGATGATATTGTATTATAATAAATCGTAGGTCATTTGTCTCGATTACATTATCTTCAATAAAAGAGACCTTGGTGGTATTGTCCAGAGAATGATTTTTATAGCGCATTTATGGTTTAATAAATATTCATATTTGAATTTATAAAGTAATAATATATATTTGCAAGTGTACGTGTGTACGTGTATAAGTATATGCTAAGTGTACATATATATATATATATATATATGTATTACACAGTATATATATGTATATATATATATATATATATATTACACAGTATATATAAGTGTATATATATGTATATATGTGTATATATATATATATATATATATACATATATATATATATATGTATTACACAGTATATATACGTGTATATATATATGTATATATATGTGTATATATATATACATATATATATATATATATATACATATATATATAAATATATATATATATATATATATCTCGATCCAAGTATTGTTTAAATTTAAGACCAAGAAAGAAAACGGGCATCGCACGTCATCGCCTCTCGGAGAGTCGCAGCCTATCGCATTTCCGGCGTTGAGAATTTTACGGACTTGGGCGACGGGGAAGAACCTCGGACAATCAACACTTGCTATTTATCAGTGTGTCGTGAAAGATAGCAACGTCTTTAACGTCTTTCCTTATAGATACTGTCACTTGGCAAGCGAAGGTCGCATGCTTGACCGCTTCGCTGGACGGCATTGCGATATCTGCGGTGTCTTTTGCGATAACGGTTGAATCTTATAGATTATCATACATGTTTTCATGTATAGTGATTATCATTCTGGTTGCTGGAATCTAGTAGGATATGTTTTCTTCCGTCTATTTTCGAATTTTATAGGCCTTTTTTCGTCCCAACTGCTATCTCAGGAGAATTAAGACTCTTCTTTGGCCTCTACATGTCTGCCCGTTTACATATAGTATAATGCATAATGTCTTCTGTGAAGCAGGTAAAAAAAAAAAAAAAAAAAAAAAAAAAAAAAAAAAAAACTCCGGTGTTGTTCTAGATGTATTATTATTTTTATTTTTGAAAATATAATGATGACAATAAATTTTATTCATAAAAAAATTTCAGCTAGTGACAAAGTAGTCGTCTTCCCTATACTTTGTCACACATACTTTTACTGTAAATATTTACACAAATAATAACTAATATTCATATATATATATATATATATATACGTATATACATATATATAAATATATATATATATATATATATAGAGAGAGAGAGAGAGAGAGAGAGAGAGAGAGAGAGAGAGAGCAGAATGATCTGTGGTTTCCAGGCTGGAAAGTATGAGCAAATGTCCTGAATAGTCAAAACACTTATTCGATTCTTTATGAAAAGTTGTCGTTTTTACCAAAAATATGAAAATTTTTAATCATATTTTAAGAATCTCAATTCATTGAGCTAAAAATAATAATAATAATAATAATAATAATAATAA
>NW_027168970.1:77500-100000 GCF_036898095.1 Palaemon carinicauda | reverse complement strand
TAATAATATAGGAAATATTTATTTTAATGTTAGTTCTAAACATATTTTACTTTTCCTTGTTTCCTTTCCTCACTGGGCTGTTTTCCCCGTTGGGGCCCCTGGGCTTATAGTATCCTGCTTTTTCCAACTAGAATTGTAGCTTAGCACATAGTAATAATAATAATAATAATAATAATAATAATAATAATGATAGGGGCCTCTCTAGAATTATTCCATGTTTCATCTCCTTGAGTCACCCAACAAGCCACGGAAATGAAACTATTGCTGACGTAGCATTGACTAAAGTTACAACGCTTTGCTTTGTCAATTATCTCTCTATTTGTTGTTTCCCATTTTTTCTACAATTCATACGCTGTCTAACTTCTTTTTGATTGTACTATACTCATTTTTTCTTAATGAGGCGCATTTGCACCGACTCGCAGGGGTGCCCTTTTAGCTCGGAAAAGTTTCCTGCTATCTGACTGGTTAGAATTATCTTGTCCAACCTATCAGCGATCAGGAAAACTATTCCGAGTTAAAAGGGCACCTCTGGAAGTCGGTGCAAATCTGCCTCACTAAAAAGAATTGACTACTCAATTTTTCTTAATGAGGTGCATTTGCACTGACTCGCAGCGGTGCCCTTTTAGCTCGGGAAAGTTTCCTGCTATCTGACTGGTTAGAATTATCTTGTCCAACCGATCAGCCGATCAGGAAACTATTCCGAGTTAAAAGGGCACCTCTGGAAGTCGGTGCAAATCTGCCTCACTAAAAAGAATTGACTACTCAATTTTTCTTAATGAGGTGCATTTGCAACCGACTCGCAGCGGTGCCCTTTTAGCTCGGAAAAGTTTACTGCCATCTGACTGGTTATAATCATCTTGTCCAACCAATCAGCGATCAGGAAACTATTCCGAGTTAAAAGGGCACCTCTGCGAGTCGGTGCAAATCTGCTTCACTAAAAAGAATTGACTACTCAATTTATCTTAATGAGGCACATTTGCACTGACTCGCAGCCGTGCCCTTTTAGCTCGGAAAAGTTTCCTGCTATCTGACTGGTTAGAATTATCTTGTCCAACCAATCAGCGATCAGGAAACTATTCCGAGTTAAAAGGGCACCCCTGCGAGTTGGTGGAAATCTCCCTGTCTCTGGGCCACAGGAAAAGGGGGAATTAATATTAATAAATAAACTATTATCAAATAAAGACACTGATTCTTCTTCTGCAATGAACTGCATATGAGATTAGACACTTATAGGAGAACTAATGAGCCAATTGACATCGAGTACTTAGATTATATGTGAAACAACTTAAGTCATCGTTGGTGTGGTGGTGAACGAGGCATCCTGGCATCGAAGGTCATTGACGCCGATCTCGTTTATTATAAATAAAGCTTAAAAGACTATTCAATTAAAACCAGAGAAGTAAATATGTCATATAAGTTAAATAGCATTAAGAAGACCTGCTTCTGATATGAATTTAAAAATGCCACTACCGGCCCTGAGACTATATAATAAGCTCCAACGAGTCGAATGATTGAAGACATTAAGGCTTTCAAGAGGAAACTAAAGGATTTCTTATTCAAACAGTCTTACAACAGTGACGATTTAACAGTAAATGAACAATACG
Source organism: Palaemon carinicauda (assembly GCF_036898095.1). Classification (NCBI taxonomy): domain Eukaryota; kingdom Metazoa; phylum Arthropoda; class Malacostraca; order Decapoda; family Palaemonidae; genus Palaemon; species Palaemon carinicauda. Next base: position 98,396 of record NW_027168970.1, on the reverse strand, counting down.
TGATCTGAAACGATAAATACTCTGAACGATCAATGTAAAACAACAGTGGAGGTCCTGTAGAGAGTGGGGTTCTCCTGCTGTATGGGACCGGAAAAGCAGCCATCAAAGTATGGGACTGGAAAAGCAGCCATCAAAGTAAAGTAAAGTAAAGTAGCATTGTAGGACTTATCATATGCAAGGATCTTGGCAAGGATGAACCAGCCATCTTCACCCCGAGCCTCAAACAGATATCTATTTCTTTCTGTGCTAGAAGTGGGCCATTCAGTCAACAAATGCCTCAATGTCAAGGGTTTTAAACATTCGTCGCAATATGGCTGGTGTTGGCCAGCCAGCAGAAACTCATGTGTCATCCGAGTGTGACCAATGTGAACCGAGGAATCAGTCTCCTTCCTCATCGAGTTGTTGATCTGATTATTTTTCATAGTATCATATTCTTCGCATGTCGGCACAGCTTGAGTTTTTCTCCTGAAGTGAAGTCACTACATGCAGCATCAAATCTATCATTTTTGTGAGTAGGGTAGGGATTATGTTCACAGCTGCCCTCATTATGTCAAAAAGACTTACAGCAGTAAATGAAACTCTCAAGATCTTGTTGTTAGTTGAACCCAACTTCAAGTAGCTATCCTTTTCTTGAGTGGAGCTCAGTTACAACTTTGAGGCCTCGTTGGCAACATTAACTCTTCAGTTATGCAGTTCACTCCAAGATGCATATATTTACTGATGGCACATCTGTCACAAGTAAAAAATATGTTAAAATGCATAGATTTTGGAATGATGGTTATTTAAATCTGTTGCTGTGCTGCTTAGCCTACCAGACGCAAAGTCAGGAGGCATGGCACTTGAAAAATGTTGATTAGACCATTTTGTTGTTTTCAAATTCTTCGTTACAGGCAAGGAGGTTGGAGGGAGCAGCAAAGAGAGTACATTGACATAGATCTGAGGGGCATACCCATACCTAGGACACTCCAGGGAAGATGGGATCGACCCCTAAAGGCGCCCATGAACGACACCGCCCAAGATTACTACGCCTTGGTGCAGTTCGAAGATAGCCACGACTAACGGCTAACGTCCATTCCCGTTTGTGCCATTTAAAGATAAGAACCATTATCTTTTTATAATGTATCTTAACATTGATAAATCTCCCTTTGCTGTAGATCTCTCCGCCGTTCGAGAAGCACTCCATATACACGCAGCTAGCCAAAGCTTCAGGGGGGAAAATTCCATATGGCTCAGGGAGTTAGAGTGTGGGGACCAAGAGGTCTGCCATTTTGTCCTACCAGTACCCATTCCCTCGCAGTCATCCAACCAACCTGGTGGTAGACCGGTGAACTACATCCTCAACAATACTGTCAGGAGAAAAAAAAAAAATTACTTTTGGAACAATTGGGACCCTTTAATTCCACGCATTTTCAGCATCGACTGCAACTAATTATAGCTTCTGAGAAATTCCTGTCCACGGCCAAACACGAATAGAGTCATACGCATCATTGATCTTCATAATTTCCCGAGATGAATATTGAAGTTGTCAACATATCACCTGATAAATTTTCAGTAATTATACATGTAGTTCCCGGGTATTTATACTTTGCAGCATCATTTATTGACCAGCCATTATCCCTGCCATACACTGTTGACATCCTTTTCCATTGGCTTAAAACAACCGCATGTTTTGAGGACATTTGAGGATCACTGTTGAATATTCACTTGTTAAAATCAAAGTATTATCAGCTCATTGTTGTGGCCGGATTGGTAACGTCTCTGTCTGATGTTTGCCAGACGGGAGTTCGAGTCCCGCTCAGACTCGTTAGTGCCATTGGTGTCTGCAAACTTACCATCCTTGTGAGCTAAGGTTGGGGGGCTTGGGGGGGGGGGCTATAGGTCTATCTACTGAGTCATCAGCAGCAACTGCCTGGCCTTCCCTGGACCTAGCTTGGGTGGAGAGTAGGCTTGGGTGTTGATCATATAATATATGGTCAGTCTCTAGGGCACTGTCCTGATTGCTAGGGCAATGTCACTGTCCCTTGCCTCTGCCATTCATGAGAGGCCTTTAAACCTTTAAAGAGTCACAATCAAAGAAAAACAGAGCGGAATTGATGTACTAAATGATTATTTCAAGATGAATGTTGATTTGGAAAGGTGGAGGTAATTGAAGGTAGGACGAAATTCATAAGTATATTCAGCATATGAGTCTTCTCTGTTGAGTCAAAACAATTTGTAAAACGATTGGTAAATTTATTGGTTCTTGGTAAAACGTTTTATTGGTTCTTCTCTGGTCAGAGTTTACAAATATTTATCGAAGGAGATAAGTTTCACCTAAGATATTTTAGATGCCATCCCACCAAAAAATATTTTTGATTTATAGTTAGAAAAAAATGGAAACAGGATCATGAAACCTTCGTTACCCATTTTCTCTGAATCTATATATTTTAGGGATCTTCCAAAAATCTTTATTACATAATAATCTCCCAGTTAAAAAATCTAAAACTTCTTACGGAATTATGCAAATTAGTTTCCCGTGTCTGTTCCAGGCCGAAGACACAAACAGAAAATCCTGGAATTGTATTATTATTATTATTATTATTATTACTACTTGCTAAGCTACAACCTTAGTTGGAAAAGCAGGATGCTATAAGCCAAAGGGTCCCAACAGGGAAAAATAGCCCAGGGAGGAAAGGAAACAAGGAAAAAATATTTTAAGAACAGTAACAACATTAAAATAAATAATTCCTATACAACCCATAAAAACAAGAGGATGAGAAACAAGATAGAATAGTGTGCCCTAGTGTACCCTGAAGCAAGAGAACTCAAACCCAACACAGTGGAAGATAATGGTACAAAGAGGCTATGACACTACCCAAGACTAGAGAACAACGGTTTGATTTGGAGTGTCCTTCTCCTAGAAGAGCTGCTTGCCATGGCTAAAGAGTCTCTTCTACCCTCACCAAGAGTTAAGTAGCCACTGAGCAATTACAGTGCAATAGTTAACTCCTTGGTTGAAGAAGAATTGTTTGGTAATATCTGTGTTGTCAAGGTATATGGGGACAGAGGAAAATCTGTAAAGAATAGGCCAGATTATTCGGCGTATGTGAAGACAAAGGGAAAGTGAACCGTAACCAGAGAGAAGGATCCAATGTAGTACTGTCTGGCTAGTCAAAGGAACCCGTAACTCTCTGGCGGTAGTATCTCAACGGGGGCTGATGCCCTGGCCAACCTACTACCTACAAAATACTTAAATTGATCAGTTGTTTTAAGACATGGATTAAGGTTTCCTGCTGTAATATAACCCCCAGGCTATAAGCAATTATTTCCCGTAAGGGGTAGTGCTACCAGTGCACCTCTTACGGTGTACAGTCACTCATATAAGTTTATGGATGCCAGGGTGTTTGAGAGAGATTTATACTCCACACCTTTCTGGACGACAGGTGTCTGGGAGCGCGAGACCGGTCAAATATTCAACTATACAGTAGACTGTTTTCGCACTCCCAGACACCTGTCGTCCAGAAAGGGGTGACATGGAAAGCTCTCTTAAACACCCGGACATCCATCAACTTATATGAGTGACTGTACTTTGGGTATTACTTAAGGGTCTTTGCAGCTTGGTACTTCTCTACCCTTACCCCCGTTCGTAATTATACTCAACCTTTTTAACATCTACTGCATGGTGTTTGTGCATACAGTATATTGCTGTGGTGTAGAATACAAATCAATTCAAAAGAATTGAAAGAGATACTAAATGCTTCCTGAATATCAATTCCAACAACGACAGCCTACCTCTCTCTCTCTCTCTCTCTCTCTCTCTCTCATCTTCTACTTCTGCCTTCCCTGTGTAGTGCCCCTCTGGCTCAGCTTCTCTCTCTCTCTCTCTCTCTCTCTCTCTCTCATCTTCTACTTCTTCCTTACCTGTGTAGTGCCTCTCTCTCTCTCTCTCTCTCTCTCTCTCTCATCTTCTACTTCTTCCTTTCCCGTGTAGTGCTTCTCTCTCTCTCTCTCTCTCTCTCTCTCTCTCTCTTCGAAGTGTCCAAGCACATCCAAGTATGTAAGAAAATTTATACTTGAAAGAATTTAAAACAAAATGATGTACACACTCTCTCTCTCTCTCTCTCTCTCTCTCTCTCTCTCTCTCTCAAAGCTGAGTTATTAGGGAAAATCAACTAACTGAAATATGCCTTGGAGCATATTCATATTTCACTTGATCGATATGAAACATTAATGAAAATGTAAACAAAAGTGTAAACAAACTTGTTATAGGTAATCAATTATTCATCACTTCAAGACTAAGGTTTCATTTCCATAAGAAATGAATAAAATTTCATATATTCTTGAAAAAAGGTAAAAATTCCGATAAATTGCTGTGGTTTTCTTTTAGATAAATGCTGTGTAATTAGCTTAGTTTTCTTAATCCTTTTACTTCAATAGATTATAGAAGCCTCAAGAGAGAGAGAGAGAGAGAGAGAGAGAGAGAGAGAGAGAGAGAGAGATGAATAGTAATAGAATTATTTCATCATTATCAAAATTTCAATTCAAGTAGACGAAACTTATATTTTAAAGTAATTTAACGATACTTCATTCTAGTAATTGAAGTCTTACCACTATATAAGGATTTTAGAATGTATATATATATATATATATATGTATATATATATATATATATATATTATACAATTTATTGAAAACAATTTAAGAGTGAGACAAGAAGAAAGGGTGACTATTAAGTCAAAATTTCAAATACGATTTTTCATGTATCATATTTATTTAATAAATATTGTACATCACGATAGAATAATCTATTACAATAGCATCACAAAATGAATGCAGTAAATAGAGGAATTTCTAAATCCTCTTTATCACATGAATCATTTTCATATGATTCTAAATAGAAATGTGACTTAAGAATCGCTTTAAACACTGAACTTGCTCGTAGAATTTGCACGTAGAATTTACTCATAGAACTTGCTCGTAGAACTTGCTTGCAGAATTTGCTCGTACAACTTGCTGGTAGAACTTGCTCGTAGAACTTGCTCGCAGAATTTGCTCGTACAACTTGCTCGTAGAATTTGCTCGTACAACTTGCTCGTAGAATTTGCTCGTACAACTTGCTCGTAGAATTTGCTCGTACAACTTGCTCGCAGAATTTGCTCGTAGAACTTACTCGTAGAATTTACACGTAGAACTTGCTCGTAGAATTTGCTCGTAGAACTTGCTCTTCGCCAGTCATTTGTTACTGACTGTGCACTAACCAGGAAGGACCCAGCTAAGGGGTGACTTCCTCTTGGCTCTGTCATGAGTTATGATTGGTGACAGCAAATTCATATTTATATGAACATTCACTCCAGCCTTCTTCTCTTTTCCTAGAGGCTGGCACCCATACAAAACTTCCACTAGAGAACACTTCTTTTGCAAAATGAGTCGCTCATCCCTGTCGTAAGTAAGCCTATACGATATGGCCGTTAAAACAATATGAAATCACACCGATAAAATACAAAAAACTTCTATTTACAATAAATTCAGAGGAAGATGAACTCTTGTGATTGGTGTCTTAACTGCAGCTCAGATGAACAATGGTTCATCTGAATTGTGATTGGTGTCTAACTGCAGCTCAGATGACAATGGTTCATCTGAATTGTGATTGGTGTCTAACTGCAGCTCAGATGAATAAGGATTCATCGGGACTGTGATTGGTCTCTAACTGCAGCTCAGATGAATAAGGCTTCGTCGGGACTGTGATTGGTGTCTAACTGCAGCTCAGATGAACAATGGTTCATCTGAATTGTGATTGGTGTCTAACTGCAGCTCAGATGAATAAGGATTCATCGGGACTGTGATTGGTGTCTTAACTGCAGCTCAGATGAATAAGGGCTCCTCGGGACTGTGATTGGTGTCTTAACTGAAGCTCAGATGAATAAGGGCTCCTCGGGACTTTGATTGGTGTCTAACTGCAGCTCAGATGAATAAGGGTTCATCTGAATTGTGATTGGTGTCTAACTGCAGCTCAGATGAATAAGGATTCATCGGGACTGTGATTGGTCTCTAACTGCAGCTCAGATGAATAAGGCTTCGTCGGGACTGTGATTGGTGTCTAACTGCAGCTCAGATGAATAAGGCTTCGTCGGGACTGTGATTGGTGTCTAACTGCAGCTCAGATGAATAAGGCTTCGTCGGGACTGTGATTGGTGTCTAACTGCAGCTCAGATGAATAAGGCTTCGTCGGGACTGTGATTGGTGTCTAACTGCAGCTCAGATGAATAAAGGCTTCGTCGGGACTGTGATTGGTGTCTAACTGCAGCTCAGATGAATAAGGCTTCGTCGGGACTGTGATTGGTGTCTAACTGCAGCTCAGGATGAATAAGGGTTCATCTGAATTGTGATTGGTGTCTAACTGCAGCTCAGATGAATAAGGATTCATCGGGACTGTGATTGGTCTCTAACTGCAGCTCAGATGAATAAGGCTTCGTCGGGACTGTGATTGGTGTCTAACTGCAGCTCAGATGAACAATGGTTCATCTGAATTGTGATTGGTGTCTAACTGCAGCTCAGATGAATAAGGATTCATCGGGACTGTGATTGGTGTCTTAACTGCAGCTCAGATGAATAAGGGCTCCTCGGGAACTGTGATTGGTGTCTTAACTGAAGCTCAGATGAATAAGGGCTCCTCGGGACTTTGATTGGTGTCTAACTGCAGCTCAGATGAATAAGGGTTCATCTGAATTGTGATTGGTGTCTAACTGCAGCTCAGATGAATAAGGCTTCGTCGGGACTGTGATTGGTGTCTAACTGCAGCTCAGATGAATAAGGGTTCATCTGAATTGCGATTGGTGTCTTAACTGCAGCTCAGATGAATAAGGGCTCCTCGGGACTGTGATTGGTGTCTTTAACTGCAGCTCAGATGAATAAGGGCTCATCGGGAAAGACAGACTGAACTTCTGAGTGGTAGCTGAAGGCATCCGCTGGCTCCGGCAAGATCGCATCAGAAGAGTGGAGGTACAATTTGGAATCACTCGTTTCCGCCTCTCCCGGACCACCTATTAGGAAGGAGGGAGCAGCATCGCTGGTGCAGATGAGGAAGGCAACTGTGACGAGGAGGAGGGTCAGAAAAAGTGCGCAGGAATGCCATCTTGTGTGAGATCTTTTATCTGAAAATATAATGACTAATATAATTTCTAATGTCTTTAGTTCTTTACCTAAATCTATATAATAATAATAATAATAATTATAATATTAATAATAATAATAATATTATTATTCTTATTATTACTAGCTAAGCTACAACCCTAGCTGGAAAAACGCTATAAGCCCAGTGAAAAGCAAGATGCTATAATCCCAAGGGCTCCAACACCGATAAATAGCCCAGTGAGGAAAGAAAATAAGGAAACAAATAAACGATATAGGCAATGAAAATTAAAAAGAAATATTTTAAAAACATTAATAACATTAAAACGGTATTACTTTAGCATTATTGTTAATTTATGAACTACGGAGACCTTAAAGTTAAATTCTTAATTCAAATTTGATATTGTAAACAAAATACGTGAACTAAAGTGGTTTGTTCTGAAAAAAAACACAAATATATATATATATATATATAATATATATATATATATATATATATTATATATATATATATATATATATATATATATATATATATATAGAAAAAAAAGAGACTTTTCAAACTGGTAATGAAAAGGCTTAGTACTTACTGGGCAAGACGTAAGGCTGGAGTTCCAGGTGATCAACGTCAGATCCTTGGGCCAATTGTCAATAGCAATGTGCACCTGATGTTTATATAGACCTTGAGTGGGCGGTTGCCAATTACTATTATCTCTACCGATGACATCACGACGTCCTCCAATGCGAGGCTCTGTCATTGAAGCCTTGAGGACATAACTTTCAGTTTCCAACGTATTGTATTTCTTTTTTATTTATAGAGTTTTTATTATGGGCTAAGATCTAGTTAAACCCAAATGAGCTTAAAATAACCTAACCTTCATAACCTGTTGTCTAATAAAAGGTCTTACGTAATTGAGAGCTTTTTTTTTTTTAGAAACTTCCTGTATGGAATATTAACTCTCTCTCTCTCTCTCTCTCTCTCTCTCTCTCTCTCTCTCTCTCTCTCTTCTCTCTCTCTCTCTATTAATAGATTAACTGGTTGGGGCACCGTGCTGTGTTTTGATAATAGCAGGTAATTTTCCCGAGTTAAAAACAAATCATAAGATATATAACTTTTCGTTATCATTAACATTGATTCAACGAGAGTAATTAACAGTAGATAATAAATGTAGTCTTACATAGTTAAGAACAAATCATAATATATATAACTTAGGTTTTCGTTATCATTAACATTGATTCAACGAGAGTTAGTAACAGTAGATAATAATTGTAGTCTTACATTCGTACGTAAACAAGTTTTGTTAACCTCAATAAAGAGTTTATCTTCTAACACACGTTATCTGATTCTACTAAAATGTTTTCCTGAAATCGATTCCATTGAACATCCAGTTTTGGATGGACACAACAATAGAATCTTTGGTCTTATCAATTTCACTTTAGATTGCAAAGGTCACTTTCTACGATGCGAGTAACCTGATTTTAACTAAATTTAATGTATCAAGGATGACCTTCGATCAAAGGGATTAACCGGTGATGAAGTGTGGGACAGAGGTAGATGGAGAACGCTGGCCAGAAACATCGACCTCACATAAAGGTGGGAAAAGATGCAGACAAAGAAGAAGAAGAAGAAGAATGCAGTATCCATTTCGCTTGAGGAATAAAAACAAACATTTTGAGTTTTGATAAACTAGAAACAATGGAGAGAGAGAGAGAGAGAGAGAGAGAGAGAGAGAGAGAGAGAGAGAGAGAGAGAGAGAGAGAGAGAGAGAGAGAGAGAGAGTTCATTATAACATTTTCCCCAGACAATACAAAACATTTTAAGTTTTGATAAACTAGGAACCAGAGAGAGAGAGAGAGAGAGAGAGAGAGAGAGAGAGAGAGAGAGAGAGAGAGAGAGTTCATTATAACATTTTCCCGGACAATACAAAACATTTTGAGTTTTGATAAGCCTTGAACCATGGCTAAAGAGAGAGAGAGAGAGAGAGAGAGAGAGAGAGAGAGAGAGAGAGAGAGAGAGAGAGAGAGAGAGAGAGAGTTCATTATAACATTTTCCTGGACAATACAAAACATTTTAAGTTTTGATAAACCTTGAACCATGGCTAGAGAGAGAGAGAGAGAGAGAGAGAGAGAGAGAGAGAGAGAGCGTTCATTAAAACATTTTCCCAAGACAATGCAAAACATTTTGATTTTTGATAAGCCTTGAACCATGGCGAGAGAGAGAGAGAGAGAGAGAGAGAGAGAGAGAGAGAGAGAGAGAGAGAGAGAGAGAGAGAGAGAGAGTTCATTAAAAAAAATTTCCCCAGGCAACACAAAACATTTTGAGTTTTGATAAGCCTTGAACAATGGCTGGAGAGAGAGAGAGAGAGAGAGAGAGAGAGAGAGAGAGAGAGAGAGAGAGAGAGAGAGAGAGAGAGAGAGAGAGAGTTCATTATAACATTTTCCAAAGACAATATTATCGACAGGGATTATCAACAAAAGAATTGTCTGGGGAAGGGGGGGGGGGGGAGGAAGGGAACAAGCACCTCACCTTGCATTAACAAATGAAGCTATTTTCGAATTCTTTTATCTCGTAAACAAATCGGGAATCAGAGACAAAGAGACATTATAGTTTTATCATTTCAATCAGGTTTCAAACAAGGATATACTATTTAAATCTGGTAATATTTTGTGTCTCCACAAGGACACCTGCACTTACAGGTACGTGATGAGGGTACCACAAGCTTATTAATATATGGAGATATGCATTCGTGTCTATACATACTTATAAGGAGGAGTTAGTGAGGACAGTAGTTTAGTTATTGGAACTTTCTGTTCAGTGGAAGGTGAACTTTTAAGCATCATTATTATTATTATTATTATTATTATTATTATTATTATTATTATTATTATTACTTGCTAAGCTACAACCCTAATTGGAAAGGCAGGATGCTATAAGCCCTGGGACTCCAACAGGGAAAATAGCCTAGTGAGGAAAAGAAAACAAGGAAGTTAAATATTTTAAGAAGAGTAATCACATTAAAATAAATATCTATAAAAAATAAAAAATCATTATTATTATTATTATTATTATTATTACTTGCTAAGCTACAACCCTAGTTGGAAAAGCAGGATGCTATAAGCCCAGGGGCTCCAACAACGAAAATGGCCCAGTGAGGAAAGGAAAAAAGGGAAATTAAATATTTTAGGAAGAGTTATTATTATTATTATTATTATTATTATTACTTGCTAAGCTACAACCTTAGTTGGAAAAGCAGGATGCTTTAAGCCCAGGGGCTCCAACAGGAAAAATAGCCCAGTGAGGAAAGGGAAAAAGGGAAATTAAATATTTCAGGAAGAGTTATTATTATTATTATTATTATTATTATTATTATTATTATTACTTGCTAAGCTACAACCTTAGTTGGAAAAGCAAGATGCTATAAGCCCAGGGGCTCCAACAGGGAAAATAGCCCAGTGAGGAAAGGAAAAAAGGGAAATTAAATATTATAAGAAGAGTAACCACATTAAAATAAATATCTCCTATAAAAAATACAAAAACTTCATCAAAACAAGAGGAAGAGAAATAAGATATAAGATAAAACAGTGTGCCAGAGTGTACCCTCAAGCAAGAGAACTAGACTAACCCAAGGCAGTGGAAGGCCATGGTACAGAGGTTATGGCACTACCCAAGACTAGAGAACAACGGTTTGATTTTGGAATGTCCTTCTCCTAGAAGAGCTGCTTACCATAGCTAAAGTCTTCTACCCTTACCAAGAGGAAAGTGGCCACTGAACAATGATAGTGCAGTAGCAATTTCATACAAATATTCTTTATTTCATAGTTTTTGAAATAGTGGATAGATATATTTAATATTACCATTATAAGAAAACTAGACCTTTTAAATAGACACCGATTTTTGGATTAATATAAATTTAGACGTCAGCTGTCCTATATTGTGTAGATGAAAACTAATAAATGTAAAGAAGGAACACATTTCTTTATTATCAAGTTTCCATTTTTCAGATTTTATTGTTTCCCTTTTTCCGATTTTCTTAGGAGACTTACCGGAAGCAAATCTCCGAATGATATATACCCATATTATTATTATTATCATTATTACTTGCTAAGCTAAACCCCTAGTTGCGAAAGCAGGGTGCTATAAGCCCAGGGGTTCCAACAGGGAAAATAGCCCAGTGGGGAAAAGAATCAAGGAAAAATAAAATATTTTAAGAACAGTAACAATAAAATAAATATCTCCTAAATAAACTGTAAAAACTTTAACATATACAATAGGAGGTGTCAGTAAATTATACTATTATGTACTCTACATATAAAACTCCCTCACGGCTTAAGGAAATTCCATCAATTTATAATTACTTAATTATGAAACGTGCTTACATTAATGCTAGCTATATTCCATTTCTTTTAGCGAGTCATATTTGCACCGACTCGCAGCGGTGCCCTTTTAGCTGGGAAAAGTTTCCTGGTCGCTGATTGGTTAGAAAATTCTAACCAATCAGCGACCAGGAAACTTTTCCGAGCTAAAAGGGCACCGCTGCGAGTCGGTGCAAATCTGCATCGCTAAAAGAAATTGACTCTAGTACTAAATTCACTCCCACTGACGAGCACAGTGCTCTCAGACCACTAAAGAAAACGAGGGTGCTGACGACTGACTGTGAAAGACCGAAGAAAGCAAATACATATATGTTTATGCTCAGTAAAGCTTGTACACTTAGCAAACCAAAGTTACATACAGAGGTATATTCATAACATCCTTTTGTGAGATGAGATCTTTTGCATTCCGAAATAATTTACTGCGTATTTTTGAGTTTTTATAGATTAAAAAACCCTTCAGAAAACTTTACGCTCAATGACAAGATCATATCTATAAAACAACTACAGGACGGATCAAAAGTGTTGAACAAATAAATGAAAGATTGATGACTTGCCATTAGCCTTGGGAAAGACATGTTTTTCAATGACATCCTGAAGGTATTGCAAGGACGTCCGTTACAAGGACACCTCAGTGTTTTAGAAGGACACTAGGGACAAAGCCTACGACGAAGCAGGCGCTAGGAATAAAATGTTGGGGTTGGCTGTGATGATCAGCCCAAATGCAAGAGACACGAAAGGTAGCAAGATGTGACCTATTTGTCAATTACTCAAGTCATATGACACTTCGGAAGGCGTTTCAGATATGTAGAGTCTCAAGGTATGGAGATAGACACAGTTCACAGGTGTATGCCATGGTAACCATTGTTTTGTCTTCTTCTTCTTATGTGTCTGCATCTTTTCCCACTTCTATGTGGAGAACGATGGCCAGAAACATCGACCCCACATAGAAGTGGGAAAAGATGCAGACAAAAAAAAAAAGAAGAAGAAGACAAAACAATGGTTACCAAGGTGTTTCAGACAAGTAGAGTCTTAAGGTATGGGGATAGACACAGTCCACAGGTATAGGTCCTGGTAGCCATTGTTTTGTCTTCTTCTTCTTCTTCTTCTTCTTCTTTGTCTGCATCTTTTCCCAATTCTATGTGGAGAACCCTGGCCAGAAACATCGACCCCACATAGAAGTGGGAAAAGATGCAGACAAAAAAGAAGAAGAAGAAGACAAAACAATGGTTACCAAGGTGTTTCAGACAAGTAGAGTCTTAAGGTGTGGGAATAGACACAGTCCACAGGTGTAGGTCATGGTAACCAGTGTTTTGTCTTTTTCTTCTTCTTCTTTGTCTGCATCTTTTCCCACTTCTATGAGGGGTCGATGTTTCTGGCCAGCGTTCTCCACATAGAATTGGGAAAAGATGCAGACAAAGAAGAAGAAGAAGAAGAAAAAGACAAAACACTGGTTACCATGACCTACACCTGTGGACTGTGTCTATCCCCATACCCTTAAGACTCTACTTATATGAAACACCTTGGTAATCATTGTTTTGTATTGTTTAAATATTCAATGAGCTAAATTATTATTATTAGTATTACTATCCAAGCTACAACCCTAGTTGGAAAAGCAAGATGCTACAAGCCCAGGGGTCCCAATAGGGAAAAATAGCCCAGTGAGGAAAGGAAACAAGGAAATAAATAAATGAAGAGAATTAATTAACAATAAATCATTCTAAAAAAGGCAACAACGTCAAAACAGATATGTCATGTATAAACTATTAACAACGTCAAAACAGATATGTCATATATAAACTATTAACAACGTCAAAAACAAATATGTCATATATAAACTATAAAAAGACTCATGTCCGCCTGGTCAACAAAAAAGCATTTGCTCCAACTTTGAACTTTTGAAGTTCTACTGATTCAACTACCCGATTAGGAAGATCATTCCACAACTTGGTAACAACTGGAATAAAACTTCTAGAGTACTCCGTAGCTAACTAGATGAAAGATTATCTTTCTGTTGAGTCGATCTCGTTACATTACTTGTCTCATTCCTATTGCAACCTTTGATCATACTTCTTTTACAACTAGTATTGCACGAGGCATGAATAGGAGTTCAGAAACTGTTTCATTGCAGAGAAAATTCAGGAGATAACAATTTTTCATAAGGAAAGACGCCGCTCCAAAGGGAAATGAATCTGAGATCAATGCAGATTACATACATAATTTCTGTGGGAGCGAGTAAGCTTCACAATTTGGTCTGCTTTGAAGAAGAGACGTCGCTCTACCTGTAAAGAATGGAATCGGGATCTTCAAGGAATTCCTAAAGCATTTTGAAAAATCATTTATATATTTAAAAATAATCTTGAATTTTCGTATTTATATTTAAGAGAATTTAAAGTTTTCATTTATCAATTTCTGATGAATGTCTTTCCGAAGATCCAAATAATTTTGCGTTAAATTTCCACCACCATAACATATATATTAAAGTGTAATTCCAAAACTCAATGTAGTACTGAAGAATGGTCGCGAACTGATCCGAAACACGTGTCGACACCAAACAATAAATAGAGAAAAGTAAATGTATTTTTGCTGTTATCCTGAAAAGTATCTGCAGGACAGTCTGTCCGAAGAGAAACTATCTTCGATTTTTGGACGCCACTAAGACTTTGGTTGTTCATTGTAAACGGGGAGTAACATACCCAAGTTCCACACACACACACACACACACACACACACACACACATATATATATATATATATATATATATATATATATATATATATATATATATATATATATGTTTATACATATACACAAATATATATTTTATATACATTTACATAACAATATACATGTATATACAGTATGTATGACTTCATATATATATATATATATATATATATATATATATATATATATATATATATATATATATGCTTGTGTGTATATATGTGTGTGTCTGTGTGTGTTTATGTACATGCATTCAAGTTATGTAGGTGTGTACATTTATATATATATATATATATATATATATATATATATATATATATATATATACATATATATATATATATATATATATATATATACATGCATATATATATGCATATATATATATATATATATATATACTGTATATATATATATATATATATATATATATATATATATATATATATATATACATATATATATATATATATGAGCATATTTATACATAATACATACACACAGATATATAATATACATACATTCACATAACCCTATACCCGTATATATGTATGCCTTCAGATTATATATATATATATATATATATATATATATATATATATATATATATATATATATATATATATTATATATATATATATATATATATATATATATATATATATATATATATATATTCTTACAAAGCTAGTCTGCATGAGAGTAACTTTTTATTCACGTATTTCATTTATGTATTTAAGGGATGTATAGCCAGCTCGAAAGGTGGGTCCCATTCCTGTAAGCTTAAGTAAGTATATGTAAATTACATAAGACTGTCGTCATTCATTTAGTTATATTTTCATTCAGTTCTGTATATGAAAATTTACGATATTTATAAGAATTAAATTTTTATTTCATGTAGTTTGGTTACGAAGTCCTGTGTAATCTTGCTAAAAGGTATGCTGTATGATACACACGAGGAATAAACGCTGGGATTTCGTCATGTTTCCACGTGGTTGGAAAGTGCATGAAGATTCTAGACTAGAGTTTACTCTTTCTTTTTTTTTAATGTTATGTGAGGAGGTGGGCGGAGTTAGCTGAGTGTTGCCCTCATCAAGCGACGATAAAACCCTACTTCCAATGACCACGTTTTATCTGCCAAGTTGGCAACTGACATCGTGAGAACCTGCCCAGACCATATACACCCATCGAATGCATTGCTGGAATGAACTGGAAGTTTCTAGAGTGAGTTAGGATAGGGGCCTAGCAATGCATAGCAGACAGAGAGAGATCCAGCCTAACACTCCGATAGTTCTGTGTTTCTAACAGTCCTCTCACCAGCCTCTATCCAGCCACGTAGTATCTTCCTATCTGACGTACCAATCAGGAAATCCAGGCAATGCCCGTTACCGAATGGACAAAAGCTATCGGCCATCTCGAAATGTCGTCTGTTTTAAAAGTCGGAGGACAGGTCACATAGAAGGGGAATTTAGATTCCCATGAGGTGTACAGGAATTAATGAAGTCAACTGTACCATGGTCTTCCACTGTTTTGGGTTAGAGTTCTCTTGCTTGAGGGTATACTCGAGCACTCTATTCTATCTTATTTCTCCTCCTCTTGTTTTCTTAAATTTTGTATAGTTTATTTAGGAAATATTTATTTTAATGTTGTTTCTGTTCTTAAGATATCTTATTTCTCCTTGCTTTCTTTCCTCACTGGGCTATTTTCCCTGATGGAGTCCCTGAGCTTATAGCATTCTCCTATTCCAACTAGGGATGTAGCTTAGCAATAACAATAATAATAATAATAATAATAATAATAATAATAATAATAATAATATTATTAGTAATAATAATATTAATAATAATAATAATAATTATAATAATAATTTATCCTGTTGATTTTGTAGTCAATATTTGTTGACAATTATCGATTATATGAATGTTACGCACTAAGGGTTTCTTCGTAATATGAAACACTAAAGCAAATAGGTCACGTAATTTGACGATAAACATGATCTCTCTCTCTCTCTCTCTCTCTCTCTCTCTCTCTCTCTCTCTCTCTCTCTCTCTCGGAAATTTTTATCTAAAGTGAAAAGAAATGAAAAGGTGTCCAGAGATTTCCTGTTTCCAGAAATTTTCCCGAGAGAAAAATCGAAAAAGAAATATATATATGACTGAGTTTCGGTCAAGGGATGATAACTTTACTATATATAATATTTGATCCAGAGAAAATGTTTAGGCCCTTTTTGCGTATCTGCCTCCCCCACCCCACCCGCACTCCCCCCAAAAAAAATTCTTACCTTCCTTGGGTATGTAGTGGGCCTAAGGCAGCAGACATTGGTCTAACAATTGTGGCTTGTACTCTATCTTTCATTTTAAATGTAGCTATAGTAGTATAATTCAGCACCTTTTAGGTTTTATATACATTTTTTTTTTTGGTCAGGGGCGTTTTTGGCATAATCCAGGAGATAATTTGTCAAATTTTTGTCTGGCATCTGAATTCCCTGAGATGTGTTGAAGTATATAAACTTTGTTTAAATTGGAACCAAGAATGTTTAATGTAGGCTATTGTTTGTTTCTGGTGGGCCTAATACAGCAAAATTGGTGTGTGGCAAGGATCACTTTATACTTTGTAAGATGCTATATTTCATTTTAAATAATTTCATTCAGAATCTTTTATGTTATAGCTACATCAATTTTTCTAGAGCAGAGGATGAAGTCAAACTTTTAGGCGTGTCTGGCAGACATAATGAAGAAATTAATTTGTCTGGCATTGGCCATCATAAACTCCCTGAGATGTGTAGAAGCGGTACCAAGATTGTTTGGTCTAACCTATTTTTAGCCCATTTTTTTTATTTCTGACTAATTTTGGATAATCCAAATATATATTACCATTCTCTTCCCGTATACTCAACCATGCATATCTTTCAAACTCTAGGGCTCACTTAGTTGAAGATTTTCATACTCCATTTTCTCTACGATGTCTCGTAGGAATTTTATACAGGAGAGGGGGTTCCCAGCCCCCTCGTCCCGTCCCTTTTAGTCGCCTCGTACGACACGCAGGGATAACGTTGGCGCTATTCTAAGTTTTATATGCCCCCGCGGCCACAGGGGGCAGTTCCAGTAGGCCCTGCTGCTTCCTCCGGTGCCTTAGATGACCGCAGAGGTAGCAGCAGTAGGGGATTCAGCATTATGAAGCTTCATCTGTGGTGGATAATGTGGGAGGTTGGGCTGTGGCACCCTAGCAGTATCAGCTGAACTCGGTTGAGTCCCTGGTTAGGCTGAAGGAACGTAGAGAGTAGAGGTCCCCTTTTGTTTTGTTTCATTGTTGGTGTCGGCTACCCCCCAAAATTGGGGGAAGGGCCTTGGTATATGGATGGATTTTCTCTACATCCATTATTTCCTGAGACATTCTTTCTCATCTGGTCATATCTTATACATACAGGTTTATCAACCCTGGTAAAATGAGCAACACTAACTGGAATTTCACAGAACCACAGATACTGTACTCTGCACAATACACTTTTTTCTTAGTCAACCCTTTTGTAGCCTTATCAGGTATGCACATTACTGTATCACATGCTTTGTGCATCCTGGAAAAGCTATATAAACCTGACCACATTTCCATACTAATCATATCCTGGAAGAATGACTCCAGTGCTCAGATATTTTGTCTGGCATAGATCCTTTCTTAATCAGAGTGATGTGTACAGTTAACTTCATTAATTCCGATACACTTGATGTCAAGTTAAGGAGAAGTTAGTGTACCGGAATTAATGAAGCCAAGTGTACGCTACCCTGAAATACATTGTGGCACGTATCTACGTTTTATCAAGCTGATTTTTTTCTCCCACCCACCAGGGGCCTAAAGGTACCCTGACACTTGCATGAATTTGGGGCACGCATTGTCACAACTCGAGTCGTGAACTGGCGTGAACTCGTCGTGAACTGGCGTGAACTCGTCGTGAACTGGAGTGAACTCGTCGTGAACTGGAGTGAACTCGTCGTGAACCTGTCGTGACATCGTGGCATGTCGTGACGAGAATTTTGAAATGTTCAAAATTTTGGTCACGACAAAATTTCGTGAACGCGGCGTGAACTATTTGTGAACTCGTCGGGACGATGCGGGAAATGCGCAAACTATGCTAGAGCTATGCATGAACTCGTCGTGCCAGTTCGTGTCAATGTGGACAGGTGAGCTGTGATTCTGAGGTAATTTTTTTATTTTTTTATTTTCCAGTTCGTGCCACAAAATGTCACGACTTGCCACGACAAATTTGTGGCAAAAAGTCGTGCAAGTGTCAGCCTGGCATAACGCAGCAAGTGGTTCCCGGCAGACGTCCAGTTCTTCATGTGCCCTATCTTTATCTACGTGACCCTGTACTTCACAATTGGTACAGTTGGCTTCGTTAATTACGGTACACTTCACGGGATGCTATAAGGAGACGTCATTGTACCGGAATTAGTGAAGCCAACTGTACAGCGTTCCGTTAGTCAAACTCCCTTTGGCTTCCGGTCTATAAGCACTTAGTCTACACTTCGGTTCCTTTTTCGTACTGGCCTACTGTCATATATAGCTTCACCAAGGCTCCAGTCACCCGTTGAGGTACTACCGCTAGAGAGTTCTTGGGTTCTTTGACTGGGCAGAGAGTACTACATTGCATCCCTCTCTCTCTCTCTCTCTGGTTACGGCTCCTTTCATCTCTGCCTACATATACACAGAATAGTCTAGCCTATTCTTTACACATTCTTCCCTTCCCTCTCACACTTGATAACTCTCAACTTACCAAACAATTCTTCTTCTCTCAAGAGGTTAACTACTGCACTGTATTTGTTCAGTGGCCTCTTTCCTTTGGGTAAAGGTAGAAGAGACTCTTTAGCTATGGTAAGCAGCTCTTCTAGATGAAAGACCCCCCAATATCAAATCACTGTTCTCTAGTCTTGGGTAGTGCCATAGCCTCTGTACCATGGTTTTCCACTGTCTTGGATTAGAGATCACTTGCTTGAGGGTACACTCGGGCACACTATTCTATCTTGTTTTTCTTCCTCTTGATATTTTGAAGCTTTTATTCTCTTGATATTTTAAAGTTTTTTATAGTTTAAATATGAAAGACTTATTTCAATGTTTTTATTGCTGTTAAACTTGTAGTTTTTCCTTATGTCCTTTCCTCACTGAGCTATTTTCCCTGTTGCAGCCCTTAGGCTTATAGCTTCCTGCTTTTCCAACTAGGGTTGTAGCTTTGGAATTAATAATGATAAAATTATATATATATATATATATATATATATATATATATATATATATAGGAAGTAACAATGATAACAAACACACACACACACGCACATATATATATATATATATATATATATATATATATATATATATATATATATATATATAGTTATATATATAAACAATTATATACAATATATACATATGTATATATACAAATAATTATATAAATATAATACACACACACACACACACATATATATATATATATATATATATATATATATATATATATATATATATATATATCTATATATATATATATATATATATATATATATATATATATATATATATATATAGCTCTTAATAACGGGATTCTCTCTAACTTGGGATCAAAGACCCAAGGGGGAATCAACTTTATGACAATAGCTTCTGGTCGGCCAGTTGCTTCTCCCTTGGGTCTCTGATCCCGAGGTAAAGAGAATCCAGATCTTAAGAGGTGTATATGGCTTATATGAATATATATGAAAAACATGCATAAATGTACAAAATTTTCATTTATATATATATATATATATATATATATATATATATATATATATATATATATATATATATATATTCTTATGAAGCTGGTCTAGTTTAGAGTAAATGCATTATTCATGTATTCCATTTGTGTACTTAAGAGATGTATAGCCAGGTCGTAGGGTGAGTTCCTCTCATGTAGGTTTAAGTAATTGTATGTAAATAACATAAGACTTTAGTCGTTCATTTAATTGTATTTTTCATTCAAGTCAGTGTATGTAAATTTACGTTATTTTCAAGAATTAAATTTTTTTCATGTATTTTGTTACAAAGTCTTATGAAATATCGTTTTTGGTATGCTGTATCACACACGACATAATGATACGAGGTATTACGTCATGTTTATATCCCCACGTGGTTAGAATATGCATGAATCTTCTGAAATAGATTTACTCTTTTTTTTTAATGTTTCGAGGGGCTGGTGGGTGGAGTTAGCTGAGGGAGGGTTACCACACAACCGAGGTTTGTTCCCCTGTTCAATTTTCCTAGTTGGCAATCTTCTGCCAATAAGCCTTATCCTCAAGCTACAAGAATGATATACTAAAATCACCTAGAAGTATAGTCAATATATACATAAATGCCCCCAGGAATATATAAGCAGTAGAAGAGATCAAGCCTGTTCCTTAGTAAGAGCCAAAGTTCGTCCGCCTCTCTCATCGCAAGTGTCTCAAGTGTGTGCCCACTCAAACGTGATTAATGATTTCTATCCAACATATACAGAGTGTAGTGTGTTCAAACATTGATAAACCCATTGAATGCGATTTCAAGTGTATTGTGTTAATGAAAGTATTTGTATAATATAAATTTTGTAACTGGCCCTGTGAGATTTAGATAAAACAGTGAAGTTTATTTATTTTGGCTTAACTGTTCGGTTACCTCGTGTGATCC
>NW_027168970.1:50000-72500 GCF_036898095.1 Palaemon carinicauda | reverse complement strand
GCATGGAGTAAATTTTCCCATAATGCGACGTAGGAACTGGAGATTATCACCGGAGGTTGTGGACAGAAAAAATTTGGCAAGTACAACTAACGGGTAATTATATACCATTTCAGTTGCCGAGACATCCAGGTCATCTTTAGAAGTGGTCCTTAGTCCCATTAGGACCCAGGGAAGCTGGGTAAGTCAGTTGGAGTCCTTGCAGAAGGACGTCAAATCTACTTTAAGGGTGAGATGAAAACATTCAGCCATTCCGTTGGCAGCAGGTCTGGAGGTGGTTGTCTGATGTAGGGTGATTCCCAGGAGATTTACTAATGATCTCCACAATTGAGAGGTGGAAGTAGTACCCCTTTCAAAAGTAATATGTTCAGGGATAAGAAATCTCGCTATCCATCCTGAGAGTAAGGTAGATGTAAATGAGGAAGACATTGCAGTTTCCATGGGAAAGGCTCGAGGCCAGCGAGTGGAGCGGTCGATGAGGGTAAACAGCTAACTGTCTTTATGATGTTCAGGGGACCTACTACATCGACGTGAATGTGGGAAAAGCATTGCTGAGGTTGAGGGAAGATGCCCACTCCTTAATCTGAGTGTCGATGTACTTTTGAGGTTTGGAATGAAGTACAGGCACGGACCCAATCCTTTGCATCCTTAGTAATGACATGCCAAATGAACTTTGTTTTCAGTAGCTGTGCAGTAAAACGGTGCGAGGGATGTGAAAGATCATGAATGAAATTAAATACCTGCCAGTGCATGGGAGCAGGAATCCAAGGCCTTGGTGTACCAGTACTGGCGCCACACGGTGAGGGTGGCGTTGGAGTCGTTGAGAGGGACAGCCTCCCTACGTAGGGATATACAGGATATTCAACATTCTTGGTACTCTGGATCTTTTCATTGGGTTTTTGCTAATATGTTGTAATCCAATGGTGGCCAATGTGTTTCTTGACAAAGCATCGGCAACGAGATTCATTTTCCCAGGAACGAGTTGAAGGGTACAATTGTATTTAGCTACGGTGGAGAGATATCGGCGTTGACAGGTGGACCAGGTGTCAGACTGTCAAGTAAAGGTGTACACAAGAGCCATGTGATCCATACGAATGACAAAAGGCGTACCTTCCAAGAAGTGGCAAAAGTGACGGATAGCCAAGTGCACTACCAGCATTTCGTGGTAGAAGATAGAGTAGCTGGATTCCACCTTGGACTGTTTTTTACTGAAGAAGGTCAATGGGCAGGACAAGCTGTTGACCTCTTCTTCAAGTACTGCCCCAATAGTGATGTTGCTGGCATTGGTGGAGAGGAGAAGTGCATGTTGCACGGGAAAAGTGATGGCCACAGCGGTTGATAGGGCATTCTTTGCGTTGCAGAAGGCCGCTTCTTAAAGGGGACCCAATTTCAGGTGTTAAGAGTGGCGGCGATGGCTGCTAGGAAACATTGATAATAGTTGATCATGCCCAAGAATTCTTGCAGTGCTATGATGGTCGAGGGCGTGGGGAAGTTCTGAACAACTGTTACCTTCTCAGGGAAGGGGTGGACTCCTTCAAGAGTGAAGTGGTGCCCTAAGAACAATACTTCGTTAGCGCTAAAGGTACACTTGTCGCACCAGACTTCAAGGCCTTTCTGTTGTAGGTAGTCAGGCATGATGCATATTTGACGAATGTGTTCCTTTTTGAAATAGAACGTGAATATGTCGTCCACGTAACATACACAGAAGGGGAGAGCCCTTAAGATGCCGTCCATGAGATGTTGAAAAGTGGCCCATGCATTACAAAGGCCAAAACAGGAGTAATTGAAGGTTTAAGTACCTAGGGAGGTGGTGATGGTGGTCTTAGGTATGTCTTCTGGGTTCATGGCCCCTGATAATACCCTTCCAGGACGTCAAGCCTGGAGAAAACCTTCGCTTAGTGCATGTAGGGTGTAATGTCGGCGATGTTTGGGAGGGGGTAGTGATATGGTACTGTCTGCAGGTTCAGGCTCCTGTAATCCCCACATGGACGCAGAGAGCCATTTTTCTTCAGAACGATGTGTAAGGGCGACGACCATGGGCTTGAGGCCTTTTGGCAAAGGCCCATTTCTTCCATTTCGGCAAACATTGTTCAGTGGCTTCCAATCGATCCGGTGCCAGACCCTGAATCTGGAGAATACTGGGGACCTCGTTTGGCGGGAACCGTGGCTACTTGTGACGAAGTTCTGGGCGGAAAACTTACGGATATGACGTAATTGAGGTGGGCGTAGGCATCCGTGGGTGCGCTGATGAGGAGAGCGTGGCTGGAGGGGGTTCGTTAGAGAGGTGTTGATGAGTAAGATTTAGTGTTGACTAAATGTCAGAGAGCAACTTCAACCAGGAGTTGGTAATGCGAGAGGAAATCCGAACCAAGGATTGGCAATCTGACGTCAGCAACGAGCAACTTCCAGTGACATCTGACACTTATTACTATTATTACTATTATTATTATTAGTACTAGCCAAGCTACAACCCTAGTTGGAAAAGCAAGATGCTATAAGCCCAAGGGCTCCAATAGGGAAAAATAGCCCAGTGAGGAAAGGAAATAAGGAAATTAACAAATGATGAGAACAAGTTAACAATAAATTATTCTAAAACAGTAAAAACGTCAAAACAGATATGTCCTATATAAACCAATACCAAATAATGGAAGACATTCGGTAATGGTCTAGAGGTAACTCTTCAGCATCAACAAGGAGACTTGGGATAAGTGAAGGGAGGAAGATTATGTTGGGAGGAGGATGCTAAGCATGGGGATGCCAGGTACGAGGAGAGGGAGGCCTAAGTAGAAATTTATGGAATCAGTAAGAGAAGATATGAGGTAGTTGGCATGACAGAGGAGTATTCAATGGATATAAGTAGATGAAGACAGATGATGTGCTGTGCTGACTCCTGTATGACAGAAACTAAGAGAATATATATATATATATATATATATATATATATATATATATATATATATATATATATATATATATATATATATATATATGTATTGAAACTGTAACTTAGATTTCAAATTATTGCCAAAATGTTTACTTTATTAAATTTTAGATATTTGTGTAGGCATTGTCAGTGTAAGATTTGAATATCCTAATGCTCACTGACGTGGTATTTAAGTGTCAAAGTAGTAGTTAAAGTGCTACTCTATGGCTTTCCCTCTCTACTACTCTAAGAAAGCGGCTCTCGGCATGGCGGAAAAGCAACTTCCTTTCCAGTTTTGGTGTCTGCACTGCAGAAGCTACTGGAAGAGTAGCGATGAAAAAGGATACTGTTTACCCTAGAAGAGTTCACAATCGTGGTGGGTGTCCATTTAGGAGGATTCTGACTTTTGTTGAAGCCAAATGGACCTGTTTTTTGACTCCGCTTGGAGGCTACTGCTGAGTATGGTAGCACCCTCATGTTCTGTTAAAGAGAATTGGCCGCTCGCTGGATTCTCCAATGGTGAACCTACTACAACCTCCCATCACCAGAGATTTAATGAAACCGTCGCTAATAGAAGTTTATGAAAAGAGCCCTGGACATAGACGAGTCTGTATGTCTACTTTTGCTGATTACTAACTGCTCGAATTTCACTTTTGATAAGATTCTACTGTTAGTGTTGTTGTATATGGTATTGGTTATCAAAGTTGAATAACCCCTTCCAACATACCTGGAATAATGATTCAGTAGTTATTAGTTAAGAATATACCTATCCCAGCATCTTTTCCGACTTGTCTTCTGATTAGATGGGATAAAATCAGAGACTTCTTATTAAAATACGTTACAGCCCTACTCTCTGACTTTAATAACAACTTGCAACTCTCGAGTGAGAATATGTAAACAAAACTCACACACATACACACAAAAGTAAAAAATGAGCATCACTCTCAAAAAGATTGGATCCTACTGCCATACTAAAGTTAAAAGAATCCCATCTTAACTTTAGGCAATTAATTAATGATTAAATCCTTCATAACATACGATACTACACTTATGAACTATGCTGAAACATGTTCTATCAATGCAATACAGTGCAACATTACTCTTAATACCTGTAGCGCATATAGTATTACAGTACAAAGTAGCTCTCGGCATAGCAGGAAAGCAACTTCCTTTGCAATTTTGGTGTTTCTGCACTGCAGTAGTTACTGCAGGAAGAGTAGTGATGAAGAAAGATACAATCGTGGTGGGTGTCCATTTATGAGGACTTTGACTTTTGTTGAAGCCGAATGGATTTGTTTTATGGCTCCGGTTGGAGGCTACTGCTGAGCATGGTAGTCCCCTCATGTTCTGTTAAAGAGAATTGAACGCTCTCTGGATTCTCCAACGGTGAACCTCCTACCGCTTCCCATCGCCAGAGATTTATTGATACCGTAACTAATAGAAGTTTATGAAAAGAGCCCTGGACATAGACGAGTCTGTATGTCTACTGCTGATTACTAACTGCTTGAATTTCACTTTCGATAAGATTTTACTGTTTTTGTTAATCAACATTTTATTACAGAGTGCAATGGATAGATTACCTTTGATTAGTTATTCCTCTCAAATAATCATTGAGGTTTGGTAAGATACCTCTTACCTCCGAATTATCCAGAACCAGATTTGTATGTTTTCGGCTTAGGACATCGTCTCTTCAATGCGATTTCTCCAGATTGATTTTAGGATAATTGTGGATGGGATTTAAGATATTTGATTATAATAAAGATTGGAATAATGTGATTTGTCTATATTTCCAGCAGGATTAGTATTTATTTTTCTTAATTTATTAATATACCTAATGTTTATTAATTATTTGTCAAAATATTCAATACATGAAGGTCAGTGTTTCTTTTGTTTCTTCCTCTTGATGCTTATCTGGTCTCCTTGGCCCTCTTTGTATGAAAAAGCAGTAAGACTGTGCTAGCTTAATACATGATACTTTAATTACTAGCACAATTGGAATTTGCTATAAGAAATGGATAAGTGCGGGCTAGTTTGGCATGTTTCTCTATATGCTTAATGGGGGGCTGGGTATAATAACTTATATATCGGTCGATTAAATTGTTAAGTTCATTTTGAAGCCTTAAGGCCATTGTTTACTTTTGCTTTTTTACTGTTTTTTTTTTCTTATTGGTTTTGTATTATGTAATCCTTACCTAGTTTTTTTTAAACCAATTAAGAGCTTCCTATTATTCTTGCACAAGTTCCTGGATGTTGTTCTACAACAGCCATTTGTCTCAACCTCCCCTTCAGTTCCAGCATGACTATCATCACATAAAAGACGCCTCCAAGAGATAAGTACAATCTATTTCAAATGCAATTTCTTTTATTAAGGGATGTGATTATGTTGAAAACGCTCTCAGTTCGAAATATAGCCATTGTTACTCATTTGAAAGTTAAAAATATCCCCTAAATAATGACTGACAGGGCTTACATGTGTGGCAAATCCCTGTAGCCTACCACTTCCCAGAACAGAGGAGCATTGAGGAAAGTTTAATTTTGCGAGCGTAAAGAGCCACACAGAGCAAAACCCATTAGAAGGACTTGAATTAAATTATAGATAATTAGCATACTTTAATTTCCAGCGTCTTACATGAACTTTATAGTCTTCAAACTGGTTATCTTGTAATTATCTAGCATTTCTGACTATTTACATTTCTGCAAATCACTTGTTTTGGGCATTTCCCCACCTAAATACCCCGATTTCACACTGGGGTCCTTGATAATTGTCTTAATAGAAAGGGGTCCAAAAACTCATAAACGGGTGGTTTGTCTCAATAATCTTGGTAAAAAAAATGCATAAAACACAAAAAAGCGAATAGGAAAAATATATAGTTCATGTACTTGGCTAAAAATTAAAGTATCATATATTTACCTTGTACTATCCAGTATAAAAAGAATAGCAAGGCTCTCTAAAATAGTTACATTTAATCAGAGCAAATGAAAATATAATTAAGGGGCTTAACAGTTAGATAAGAAGTTTCTTTAGTTATAATCTGTCACAATGATGTATACAGTAAGTCCACTCATTTGACTGCTATTGATATGGTGGTAACCAAATCTATACATATATATTATGTAAGTCAAAATATTTTATTTTATTCCAGAGCAGAGGAACACCTTGTGAAGGGTTATGATTCTCATTTTTGGAATAAATAATCCCATTAATATTGAATGTTCATCGCTCCTTAGGTCAACAGCTATCCGGAAATAAAACCAGAGTATTGCCTTCGTTCTTCGTTAGTATATGACATATCTCCTTTTCCACCGCCATCCCTACATTAAGGGGTAGGTTGCTTGATGTGTCCTCTCTAATGCCTTTATCAAAGGCATCCTCTTCCATAAAACCCTTTATCTTTATATCATCCTTCATCTTATCTCACAATCCAAATCTCTGCCTCTCTCTTGATCTTCTCCCTCTAACAGGTTCCTCCGAAGCCCTCCTCACTCCCTCCGCACCATCCATACTCAACACGTACCCACACCATCTCAGTCGTGACACTCTTTTCTTCTCTGTGATCTTTACTACGCCTGCCATTCTTCTTATTTCAGCATTTTCTAATCTTTCAAGCAGTGATATTCCCATAATCCATCTCAGAAATCTCATCCATGTTCTCTCAAGCTTTGCTTCCTATTTTTGTCTTAAAGCCAAAGTTTCCGATCCATACATTAATATTGGTCTTATTATTGTGTTATAGATGTTTAATTTTAACTTGATTGGCATTTTCTTATCACAAACACCTCCTTCCTGATTTATAGTAAATCCCAAGTATCTAAATTGTTCTACCTGTTATATAACAGCAACTCTACATTCATGCATAGCTATCCTGTCCCTACTTTCCTTACTGCTCACCATAGCTTAAGTCTTATCCGCATCTACCCTCAAGCCTCCCCCACCCCTTTCCAAAGTCTCTTGCCATTTTACAACAATTCTCTATAATTCTTACTCATTTTCAGCAGTAATCCTCAAATCGTCTGCATATAGCAACTCCCACTACTCTTTATTCACGATCTATTCACTTAATATATCAAAGAGCAGCACAAACAAGAAGGGTTTAATGCTGACCTACTGACCCATGGTGTAATTCAACACTATCCTCAAAGGCTTCTGTTTCCCCAACAACTGTTATTACTTTTGCAATTGTCCTTTTGTATATCATCTCTACTATTCTAACCAACTTCTCCGGAACTTTCCTCTTCATCAAGCACCAAAGCATCACTTCTCTTGGTATTCTATCATAAGCCTTCTCTAAATTTACAAAAGCACAGAAGAGCTTCTGGTTTCCTGCTAATCTCTTTTCCTGTAACTGTTTTACCATAAAGATGGTATCCACAGTCCCTCTCCCACTCATGAATAAATACCACTCTTTCCCAATCTTTACGATATCTCCCAATCTCTCATCTAGTACGCTCTCTAATACTTCCAAACCATGCTCTGTTAATTTAATTCCCCTGTGGTTAGAACATTCCATGATGTCACCTTTTCTGCTTAGATATAGATACCATTAGACTCTCCTCCAGTCTTTAGGCATTATTTCCTCTTCCCATACAGTTGTCAATAAATTCAGCATCCATTCCTCTCCCTATTTAGCTAGTATCTTGACCATTTCAATTTGAAACTCTGATGGGGCTGGTGCTTTATCATTCTTCATTTTGCTCAATACCCATTTCACTTCAGTCTTCCGTATCTCCATCTCTGGCCCCTAAACCCTTTGTGCTTCTCCCAGCTATTCTCTCTCATTTTCAATATTCAATAGTTACACATATTATTCTCTCCCTCTCCTCTTTATGTCATCTAACCCTGATGACTACCAGCTGCACTAAATCCTGTCTTTTCCATTTCCTCAAGTTTGAAATCTTATAGAAATCCTTTTCGCCTTCCTTTGTTCCTAGCCTTTCATTTAACTGTTCTAATGCTCCTCCAATAGCTATACCTACTTTCCTTCTAGAATCTTTTTCCTCTTCTCTGTACCGTTCTTCTGCTTCCTGTGCCTGTCTTACTTTCCAGTCCTTGGATCCCTTTGATTTTCTTTTAACTGATTCTTGCACCTCTCTGTCCCACAACTGCTTTTCTCCTTTCGACACACCATATCCACAGGTTCTTCCCACTAATTTCTCCGTATTCCCTACACATATTTCTTTCATACCACACCAGTTATTTTCCACTCTGTTACCCTGTCCAATCTCTAAGTTCAACCTTTCCAGTAGTCTCTCTCTCACAATCCTACTGTGGTAGGTGTGTAAGAATACTACTACCGCATATCCTGCGTGTCATAGAAAGCAATTAAAAAAGACAGCTGATGCATTGTAGTCTTGCTTTTTTAGCAAAAGGCTAGGCCCTCTGCCAACAACTGTGAAATCTGCTGCCTTGCAGTTGAACTATTTAGCCAAAGGCTAGGGCCATTACCAGTAACTGTGGTTCATGACTGCAAGGGCATCCGATTGTAAGAACCCGCTTCCAAATTATGAACCATGCTTGATACTATTAGAAAAAATGTGTATATATATACAGATATATATATATATATATATATATATATATATATATATATATATATATATATATATATATATATATATATATATATATGTACGTATGTATGTTTGTGCGCGCGCACTAGTGCGTGTGTACATCATTTCATCATAATCCTATTTCCCTTTCAGGAATGTACAGCCTTTAATCGTCTCTCACTATTCTCGAAGTTTAGTTTGTTAATTGTAGCAATCAAATATTTGTTATATAAATAACTCTGAGAAGAGTATGTATTGCAACTAATAACTAATTTATCAAATAATCAAAGGAAATTTAGTTTAAGTGTAATATCATGGGACTAAACACAAACTGATAATGGTTTAAGGGTATAGTGTTGAGTCTCTAATCCAATTAGTGGTCCCAGAACATTAAAATTATGGTCACAAAGTAGCTTAAGAAACTTATCTATTACACCTCAGGGTTTATGAACCACTAGTCGGGCATGGAAGAGTCTAACCTTATTATTTTAACAAAACGTAACTTGATGAAAGTGATTTTCAGGCTCATTAACCGATTTATGACCAGCATATAATTTCCATAACTTGTTACTCTTGCCTTCTCTTAATATGTGGAAACACCCTTTCTTTATCTAATTAGGTTCTCAAGTACAGCACGATTAGGTGTAATTGGTACAGAGAATAACTTATTAGGTTGATTTCAGTCCTAAGTACAAAAACACATGAATTCAACAGGTATAAGTAGAGAAGAATTATCATTGACTTTTATCTTTCTTCATGGCTGAATAGTATCGTCACTGTCATGCCAGCTTATTGGAACAGGGTTCGATTCCCTGGCCGGCCAGAGGCTATTGTCTTTGAGTGGTTTCACCTGGGGACTCTGATTCTGTGGTCAGTAAGAGAATCCAGACATTGAGGTATTAAAATATATAGCTTATTTGAATGTGTCTGTGTGCCTGTGTGAATGTATGCGTGTGCGTGGGGGTATCAGAATATATGTATTGGCAAAACAATTTACAGTAAATAAATCTATATCATTGCACTGAATAAGATCATATTTTTTTGAGAGAAAATAAAAAACTTTATAAATATTCTATTTTATTCAGAGTAAAATTTCTGACATATGCCAGCTACAAAGATATTACAGTTTTTCAGGAGGAGGAATAGATTGTGAAAATGAAGATAAAGTGAGAATACGATTCAAGAAATAGCAAAAAGTTAGAAATGATATCAAGATAATACTGCATATTGACGTACCAGAGGTAGTCACAAACTGGGATACCATCCAGTTATCCTCAGTTAAGAAACGTTCCCTAATCAAGGGAAAGTGGATAAGCCAGATGTGGCCAGACCTATTGGCAAGGCTCACATCTCTGCACTATTCAAATCACACTGCGATAGAGACTCACTACCAAGTGACTTCTCATGAAGCATAAATCACTGTACAGCCACAATGAACTTTGTACCAGACGTTACCAGCCGAAAGACAAACAAATGTGAGGGCTCTTCTCTCGGCTCTGTGAACGCTCCCAAGTAGAAAGACAGACGCGACACGTGGAACGATTCCAAGTCAGCTGAACTTCTGATTGCTGGAAGTGTGGGGTATGCTCTCCTGGAAATCAGTTGCTGAACTTCAGGAGACCCAGCACATCTCAGCTCAGTAGAGATTGACAGAAAGGCTGAGGCGTGAGTCTGTCTCAGAGTGGACAGCACTTCCAAGCTGTACCAGAGAGACAGCGCCTGTTCAGCCTGCCTGACATTGGTGGAGGAAACCTCTCAGGTTGTCAAGAACCTCCCGGTCCATTGAGTACCTTTAGCTCTTCAGAAGAAGAAATTCCAGACTCATCTTCCTTTCGTAGAGGCTCAGATGAAAAGAGGCTCTGCGGGGAAGACAGGGTTGATTTCAGGATGCGCAACGAAGGCATAAGGGTCGGGCACAATCCTGTTGCCAATCCTGCCGGAGGTCCTGCCACTAGATCTTCTTCCACCAGGGCGACGCCCAAGCCCAAAGAAGGGCGCGGCATCGCTGACGGAGGTGAAGACGGTGAACACGACCAGGAGGGCGATGATAGCACGGAAGAAGTTCATCTTGTTAAATGGAATGGATGTGATGCAAAGCTGGAAAAAAATTAATGTATTATAGATACATATTTAAGAGTAGAACTGTTTTGCTTGAATACTAGATAGCTCAAAAGAATGGAGTATATTGCCCATATGAAACTCTTTGGAGGAAACGTGAAGAATGACCTTAGAAGGTGAAATAACTTAAATACAAAAAGGATTTGGCTTAAATTTAGAATATTATGTAGATAATTTTAGTATGCCGTCAAGAATTATGTTTAGTACGCAGGCTGAATATCCTTTATACAAATTGCTTATTCATAAACCACAGTACATTTAAAATCACATATACTAGTATGTATGTGTGTGTATATATATATATATATATATATATATATATATATATATATATATATATATATATATATATATATATAATATATATACTTGTATGCATGTGTGCCTTTGTGTTATACACACACACACACACACACACACACATATATATATATATATATATATATATATATATATATATATATATATATATATATATATATGATTGTGTGTATGTGTATGATATTTTGTATTACCAATCAAAGCTGCACTAGCAATTTATTGCAAAATTGTAATACCCTCCTCATAAGTTTTTTTTTTTTTCGCCCATATGCAGGACAAACTTAAATCCTACCCTGATTGAAGAACAAGGGAAGTGTTGGCAATGTGTAGCTGCAAGAAGTGTGATGATTAACCAGGACATTCCATGCCCTTTATATACCACTCCTGCAGGAGACCGAGGTTGCCCCTTACCAAATGAATTAATAATTTCTACCTCTTATGAATTATTTCACATGGAATAACAAATATTTATTTACAAGTATTTATATGCAAGTATTTATTCTTAAATATATATTCTTAAGTATCTATTCACATGTATTCTTAACCTAGATGGAATAGAAGTCAATCTGAAATCTAGACTTCAGTCGACCTTGAAGTTTTTGTAGTTCAAAAGTCAAACAATTTCTCACTCATTTCTCTGTCGATATTTCTGCTCTTGATTTGAAATTTATAGTCAATACCCTAAAAATAATAAGTCAAATAATTCTCCATTTAAATTGTCTTAGGAAATTCCATCAACTTCCTTAAAGGTTTCACTTTTCTTAGAGCTTCCTGATTTCCTTGGCGATCCCTCTCAAATTGAAGTTGTTGATTCATCTGATTTCTTTCTTTTGCTCTGGTAAAAAAATAACTCCAATAATGATTAAGAAAATATCATTAAAAAAAATCTAGATCCATCGTCTCCATATACATAGTATATATATATATATATATATATATATATATATATATATATATATATATATATATATATATGATAAATATTTCACATTTAGACATGTTTTTCTTATTCAAATAAGCCAAAAATTTTCTATACATTAATGTCTGGATTCTCTGAACGATTTTTGGATCAGAAGCTATTGTCTTTGTGTGATTTCACCTGGGGCTTTGATCCCAAGGTCGTTAAGAGAATCTAGACATTAATG
Organism: Palaemon carinicauda; assembly: GCF_036898095.1. NCBI lineage: Eukaryota > Metazoa > Arthropoda > Malacostraca > Decapoda > Palaemonidae > Palaemon > Palaemon carinicauda. Next base: position 60,449 of record NW_027168970.1, on the reverse strand, counting down.
TATCAAAAATATATGGCTTATTTGGATATATATATATATATATATATATATATATATATATATATATATATATATATATATATATATATATATATATTAGTATTATGATTCTTTTTCTTTGTGAACAGTTATATGATTTTTTCCCTAATTTTGGTTTTATATGCCGATCTTTGTTTCAACACCATTACACTCTCCACAGTTAATGAGATCTACACGTTTCATACCAACTGAAGGTCACTTGATTATTGACTTCCAGCTGCATTCCAATGAGTTGGGTTCTACCACCCAACATACAAAATAATCTCAATCTCTCTCTCTCTCTCTCTCTCTCTCTCTCTCTCTCTCTCTCTCTCTATGCAGACGTGATTTCTTTCAAGAGGAGTGATGTCAATTCCTACATTTTCCTTATCTATATGTTTAAAAACTTCTAGATATGTTATGAATAATTCATGAGAGATGTGGTCTCCCTGTTTAACACCTTCCTCAAACATAGGATTCATCTATTTCTTGTCTTAGATCTGTGTGCGAGCGAGCCGTTAGTTGATAACTGAAGGCGAAGTGAATGCAACTAAACTCTATCAAATGATCATCTCGTTTTTATACAGCCCCTTGCGAGCAAGAACGTTACAAAAATTCAAACATAATAAAGCTTGTGCTAGCAAGAAAACACAGCATGGTGTATTAAAAGTGCAGGGAAGAGCGAGTAATAAGATGAAAATCAAAACCGTTACAGTGTACGAGCGTGTTTAAACCACGTGATGTACATGGCTCCCTCCCTAAAAATAACATACATGTGAAATAGGGTGCCCTGCTCTAGAGAGGCGTACTTTAGGCAGGTCAGCATTCAGGAAATATGCAGGTTTTAGGTGGTCAATGGAGACCCAATCTTCTTTGCCACCAATGTTGATAGAGAAAGCCTTCGGAGCATGATCCCATGTATGGGGGCATTAGCAGTGACTTGCTAGTGTCATTGCACAGGAATGACACATCTGTTGGTATGTGTTGCGTAGCTGGGGACTTGTAGGTCTGGCAGCATGGAGTAAATTTTCCCAAAACGCGACGTAGGCACTGGAGATTGTCGCCGGAGGTTGCGGACAGAAAAAATTTGGCAGGTACAACTAACGGGTCATTACATACCATTTCAGTTGCCGAGACACTCAGGTCATCTTTAGAAGTGGTCCTTAGTCCCAGTAGGACCCAGGGAAGCTGGGTAAGTCAGTTGGAGTCCTTGCAGAAGGACGTCAAAGCTACTTTAAGGGTGAGATGAAAACATTCAGCTATTCCGTTGGCAGCAGGTCTGGAGGTGGTTGTCTGATGTAGGGTGATTCCCAGGAGATTTACTAATGATCTCCACAATTGAGAGGTGGATGTGGTACCCCTTTCAGCAGTAATATGCTCAGGGATAAGAAATCTCGCTATCCATCCTGAGAGTAAAGTAGATGTAAATGAGGAAGACATTGCAGTTTCCATGGGAAAGGCTTCAGGCCAGCGAGTGGTGCAGTCAATGAGGGTAAACAGCTAACAATGTCTTTATGATGTTTAGGGGACCTACTACATCGACGTGAATGAGGGCAAAGCGTTGCTGAGGTTGAGGGAAGATGCCCACTCCTTAATCTGAGTGTCGATGTACTTTTGAGGTTTGGAATGAAGTACAGGATTGGACCCAATCCTTTGCATCCTTAGTAATGACATGCCAAATGAACTTCGTTTTCAGTAGCTGTGCAGTAAAACGGTGTGGGGATGTGAAAGATCATGAATGAAATTAAATACCTGCCAGTGCATGGGAGCAGGAATCCAAGGCTTAGGTGTACCAGTACTGGCGCCACACGGTGAGGGTGGCGTTGGAGTCGTTGAGAGGGACGGCCTCCCTACGTAGGGATATGCAGGATATTCACCATTCTTGGAAGTCTGGATCTTTTCATTGGGTTTCTGCCAATATGTTGTAATCCAATGGTGGCCAATGTGTTTCTTGACAAAGCATCGGCAATGAGATTCATTTCCCAGGAACGAGTTGAAGGGTACAATTGTATTTAGCTACGGCGGAGAGATGTCGGCGTTGACAGGTGGACCAGGTGTCAGACTGTCAAGCAAAGGCATACACCAGAGCCATGTGGTCCATACGAATGACAAAAGGCGTACCTTCCAAGAAGAGGCGAAAGTGACGGATAGCGAAATGCACTGCCAGCAATTCGTGGTAGAAGATAGAATAGCTGGATTCCACCTTGGACTGTTTTTTACTGAAGAAGGCCAATGGGCAGGGCAAGCTGTTGACCTCCTCTTCGAGTACTGCCCCAATAGTGACGTTGCTGGCATTAGTGGAGAAAAGGAGAAGTGCATGTGGCACGGGAAAAGTGATGACCTCAGTGGTTGATAAGGCATTCTCTGCGGTGCAGAAGGCCGCTTCTTAAAGGGGACCCAATTTCATAGGTTAAGAGTGGCAGCAATGGCTGGTAGGAAACATTGATAATAGTTGATCATGCCCAAGAATTCTTGCAGTGCTATGATGGTCGAGGGCGTGGGGAAGTTTGGAACAACTGTTACCTTCTCAGGGAAGGGGTGGACTCCTTCAAGAGTGAAGTGGTGCCCTAAGAACAATACTTCGTTGGCGCTAAAGGTACACTTGTCGCACCAGACTTCAAGGCTTTTCTGTTGTAGGCAGTCAGGCACGATGCATATTTGACGAATGTGTTCCTTTTTGGAGGAATAGAACTTGAATATGTCGTCCACGTAACATACACAAAAGGGGAGGTCCCTTAAGATGCCGTCCATGAGATGTTGAAAAGTGGCCCCAGCATTACAAAGGCCAATTGAAGGTTTATGTACCTAGGGAGGTGGTGATGGTGGTCTTAGGTATGTCTGGGTTCATGGGCACCTGATAATACCTCTTCAGGATGTCGAGCCTGGAGAAAACCTTCGCTTAGTGCATGTAGGATGTAATGGCGGCGATGTTTGGGAGGGGGTAGTAATACGGTTCTGTCTGCAAGTTCAGGCACGTGTAATCCCCACACGGACGCAGAGAGCCATCTTTCTTCAGAACGATGTGTAAGAGCGACGACCATGGGCTTGAGGCCTTTTGGCAAAGGCCCATTTCTTCCATTTCGGCAAACATTGTTTAGTGGCTTCCAATCGATCTGGTGCCAGACCCTAAATCTGGAGAATACTGGGGACCTCGTTTGGCGCGGACCGTGGCCACTTTACGAAGGTCTGGGCGGAAAACTTACGCCTTTGACGTAATTGAGGTGGGCGTAGGCATCCGTGGCTGCGCTGATGAGGAGAGCGAGGTTGGAGGGGGGTTGGTTAGAGAGGTGTTGATGAGTAAGATTTAGTGTTGACCAACAGTCAGAGAGCAACTTCAAACAGGAGTTGGTAATGCGAGAGGAAATCCGCACCGAAGATTGGCAATCTGACGTCAGCAACGAGCAAGTTCCAGTGAAATCTGACACTTATTATTATTATTACTAGCCAAGCTACAACCCTAGTTGGGAAAGCAAGATGCTATAAGCCCAAGGGCTCCAATAGCGAATAATAGCCCAGTGAGGAAAGGAAATAAGGAAAAAAATAAATGATGAGAACAAGTTAACAATAAATTATTCTAAAACTGTAAAAACGTCAAACAAATATGTCGTATATAAACTATTAACAACGTCAAAAACAGATATGTCATATATAAACTATAAAAACTCATGTCAGCCTGGTCAATATAAAAACCTTTGCTCCAACTTTGAACTTTTGAAGTTCTACTGATTCATCTACCCGATTAGGAAGATCATTCCACAACTTGGTAACAGCTGGAATAAAAGTTCTAGAATACTGTGTAGTGTTGAGCCTCATGATGGAGAAGGCCTGGCTATTAGAATTAACTGCCTGCCTAGTATTACGAACAGGATAGAATTGTCCAGGGAGATCTGAATGTGAAAGATGGTCAGAGTTATGAAAAATCTTATGCAACATACAGAATGAACTAATTGAACGACAGTGCCAAAGATTAATATCTAGATCAGGAATAGGAAATTTAATAGACTGTAAGTTCCTGTCCAACAAATTAAGATGAGAATCAGCAGCTGAACACCAGACAGGAGAACAATACTCAAAACAAGGTAGAATGAAAGAATTAAAGCACTTCTTCAGAATAGATTGATCACCCAAAATATTAAAAGACTTCCAAATGATAATGTGAGGTTCTCGTAACCATGGGTGGGGATTGCTCATCCATTGGTAGCTACTAGGCAAATGTAGGCACATTTAGACAGATTATGTTGTGCCCTTACGAGTGGGCTTGGCAGAAGAGAACGGAAAGCACCCACGTCTACCTTCATGCATCATGTAAAAAGAAAAGATTAGTGACAGAGACACCCCAGTAATGTGCAACGACCTCAAATCATACCTCTTGGAGCAGTGCTCACAATTGATAGCTGCCTGCATAGCAAAACGTTTTCAGCTCTTTCAACAAACGTTTTGAACTAAAAGGCTTCTCTCGCCCTCAAGGAAATGACCAGTATCGCTCGCCTGTAACCTGCCACAGACAGCTCTTCTCGTGAAGTGAATCTACTTCGTGCTCTTTGGGTACGGAGCTACCCGAACCTGTACGTGCTGCCATCCCCGTCACGAACATGAGTGGCAACAAAACCACCAACCACCCATCACTCCTTATGCCCCAACGACCTCTATAGCCACTTACTGATGACCATTGAGCGCAGTTATGCTACTACCACTCCAAATTCAGGGCTGCTGCGGAAAGATGTTCTAACGGTTATCAGTGGCTAATTGAAGGTGAGGGCATTACAATATTCATATGAAAATGGTCAAACAGTAATAAGGTGTGCTGTAAGTATAAAAGAATGGTTTAATGTTGAGGTGGGAATGCCCCAGGTATGAGCTTTAAGCCTTTTACTGATGGCATTAGACAGGAGACTACATGGTTTATGCTATTTGAAGATGACATAAGGATATGTGGATAGAGTAATGAGGAGGTTGAAGCACATCTGGAAATTTATAGGTATGCGCTAGTGAGGAGACGTATGAAAATCTGAGTATTCATGTCTACAAGAGTCGGCATGAAGCTGAAAAAGTAGATGAATTTAAATATTTAGGATCAATTAAACAAAATGATGGGGAGGTCATTAGAAGAATTAAAGCTGAGTGGAATGGCTGGAGAAGAGTATCAGATGTGGGATGTGACAAAAGAATATCAGCAAATCTGAAAGGGAAGGCCTTTAAGCTTGTGGTTAAACTACCTATGCTGTATGATTTGGAGACCGTATCCTTAGTAAAAAAGGAAGAAGCAGGGATGGAAGTTGCAGAAATGAAAATGTTGAGGTTCTCACTGGGAGCTAACAAGGAAGGATAAGATAATAAATGAATTCATTAGAGGAATTGCACATGTCAATCAGTTTGGAAGGAAAGGGAAAGAAGTAAGACTAAGGTGGTTCTGGCACGTGAAGAGAAGGGAGGAAGATTATGTCGGGAGGAGGATGCTAAGCATGGAGATGCCACATATGAGGAAAGGGAGGCCTAAGTAGAAATTAATGGATCTAGTATGAGAAGATATGAGCGTAGTTGGCATGACAGAGGAGGATTCAGTGGATATAAGTAGATGAAGACAGATGATGTGCTGTGCTGACTCCTGAGAGAGAGAGAGAGAGAGAGAGAGAGAGAGAGAGAGAGAGAGAGAGAGAGATATATATATATATATATATATATATATATATATATATATATATATATATATATATTATGAAACTGTACCTTAAATTTTAAATTATTGCCGAAATGTTTACTTTATTGAATTTCAGATATATGTGTAGGTCTTGTCAGAGTGTAAAAGATTTGAATATCCTAATGCTCACTGATGTGGTATTTAAGTGTCGACGTGGTAGTTAAAGTGCTACTCTATGGCTTTCCCTTGCTACTCCTTTAAGAAAGTGGCTCTCGGCACAGCGGAAAAGACACTTCCTTTGCAGTTTTGGTGTATCTGCACTGCAGTAGCTGCTGGAAGAGTAGCGATGAAGAAGGATACTGTTTACCCTAGAAGAGTTCACAATAGTAGTGGGTGTCCATTTAGGAGGATTCTGACTTTTGTTGAAGCCGAATGGACCTGTTTTATGACTCCGCTTGGAGGCTACTGCTGAGTATGGTAGTACCCTCATGTTCTGTTAAAGAGAATTGGCCGCTCGCTGGATTCTCCAATGGTGAACCTACTACAACCTCCCATCACCAGAGATTTAATGAAACCGTCGCTAATAGAAGTTTATGAAAAGAGCACTGGACAAGGAAGAGTCAGTATGTCTACTTTTGCTGATTACTAACTGCTCGAATTTCACTTTTGATAAGATTCTACTGTTAGTGTTGTTGTATATGGTATTGGTTATCAAAGTTGAATAACCCCTTCCAACATACCTGGAATAATGATTCAGTAGTTATTAGTTAAGAATATACCTATCCCAGCATCTTTTCCGACTTGTCTTCTGATTAGATGGGATAAAATCAGAGACTTCTTATTAAAATACGCTAAATGCTTGAAGCTTACATTACAGCTCTACTCTCCTGCCCTAACTAAAAGCTTGCGACTCTCGAGTGAGAATATGTAAACAAAACTTGTACACAACAATAAAAAATAACAGATGAGCATCACTTATATAAAAGATTGGATCTTACAGCCATACTAAAGTTAGAAGAATCACATCCTAACTTTAGGACTATTAATTAATGATTAAATCCTTCATAACATACGATACTACACTTATGAACTATGCTGAAACATGTTCTATCAATGCAATACAGTGCAACATTACTCTTAATACCTGTAGCGCATATAGTATTACAGTACAAAGTAGCTCTCGGCATAGCAGGAAAGCAACTTCCTTTGCAGTTTTGGTGTCTCTGCACTGCAGTAACTGCTGGAAGAGTAGTGATAAAGAAGGATAAAATCGTGGTGGTTGTCCATTTAGGAGGATTTTGACTTTTGTTGAAGCCGAATGGATTTGTTTTATGGCTCCGCTTGGAGGCTACTGCTAAGCATGGTAGTACGCTCATGTTCTGTTAAAGAGAACTGGCCGCTCGCTGGATTCTCCAACGATGAACCTCCTACCGCTTCCCATCGACAGAGATTTAATGAAACCATTTATGAAAAGAGCACTGGACAAGGACGAGTCTGTATGTCTACTTCTGCTGATTACTGCTTGAATTTCACTTTCGATAAGATTTCACTGTTATTGTTAATCAACATTTTATTACACAGTGCAATGGATAGATTACCTTTGATTAGTTATTCCTTTCAAATAATTATTGAGGTTTAGTCAGATACCTCTTACCTCCGAATAATCCAGAACCAGACTTGTATATTTTCGGCTTAGGACATCGTCTCTTCAATGCGATTTCTCCAGATTGATTTTAGGATAATTGTGGATGGGATTTAAGATATTTGATTATAATAAAGACTGGAATAATGTGATTTGTCTATATTTCCAGCAGGATTAGTATTTATTTTTCTTAACTTATTTATCTATCTAATGTTTATCAATTATTTGTCAGAATATTCAATAGATAAAAGTGGTCAGTGTTACTCCTGTTTCTTCCTATTTATGCTTATCTGGTCTCCTTGGCCCTCTTTGTATGATAAAAGCAGTAAGATTATGCTAGTTTAATACATGATACTTTAATTACTAGCAAAACTGGAATTTGCTATAAGAAATGGATAAGTGCGGGCTAGTTTGGCATGTTTCTCTATATGCTTAATGGGGGCTGGGTATAATAACTTATAAATCGGTCGATTAAATTGTTAAGTTCATTTTGAAGTCTTAAGCCCATTGTTTACTTTTGCTTTTTTACTGTTTTTTTTTTTCTTATTGGTTTTGTATTATGTAATCCTTACCTAGTTTTTTTAAACCAATTAAGAGTTTCCAATTATTCTTGCACAAGTTCCTGGATGTTGTTCTACAACAGCCATTTGTCTCGACCTCCCTTTCGGTTCCAGCATGACTATCATCACATAAAAGATATCTCCAAGAGATAAGTACAATCTATTTCAAATGGAATTTCATTTATTAAGGGATGTGATTATGTTGAAAACGCTCTCAGTTCGAAATACAGCCATTGTTGCGCATGTGAAAGTTAAAAATATCCCCTACAGAATGACTGACAGGGCTTGCATGTGTGGCAAATCTCTGTAGCCTACCACTTCCCAGAACAGAGGAGCAGTGAGGTAAGTTTAATTCTGCGAGCGTAAAGAGCCACGCAGAGCAAAACCCATTAGAAGGACATGAATTGAATTATAGATAATAAGGATACTTTAATTTCAAGACTCCTACATGAACTTTATAAGTCTTCAAACTGGTTATCTTGTAATTATATAGCATTTCTGACTATTTACATTTCTGCAAATCACTTGTTTTGGGCATTTCCCCACCCAAATACCCTGATTTCACACTGGGGTCCTTGATAATTGTCTTGATACGAAGGGATCCAAAAACTCATAAACGGGTGGTTTGTCTCAATAATCTTGGTAAAAAAAATGCATAAAACACAAGAAAGCGAATAGGAAAAATATATAGTTCATGTATTTGGCTAAAAATTATAGTATCATATATTTACCTTGTACTATCTAGTATAAAAAGAATAGCAAGGCTCTTTAAAATAGTTACATTTAATCAGAGCAAATGAAAATATAATTAAGAGGCTTAACAGTTAGATAAGAAGTTTCTTTAGTTATAGTCTGTCACAATGATGTATACAATAAGTCCACTCATTTGACTGCTACTAATATGGTGGTAACCAAATCTATATATATATATATATATATATTATGTAAGTCAAAATATTTTATTTTATTCCGGAGCAGAGGAACACCTTGGGAAGGGTTATGATTCTCATTTTTGGAATAAATAATCCCATTAATATTGAATGTTCATCGCTCCTTAGGTCAACAGCTATCCGGAAATAAAACCACAGTATTGCCTTCGTTCTTCGTTAGTATATAATACATCTTCTTTACCACCGCCATCCCTACATTAAGGGGTATGTTGCTTGATGTGTCCTCTCTAATGCCTTTATTAAAGGCATTCTCTTCCATCAAACCTTTTCTCTTCATATCATTTTCACCTTATCTCAAAATCCAATTCTCTGCCTCCCTCTTGATCTTCTCCCTCTAACAAGTTCCTCCGAAGCCCTCCTCACTCCCTCTCCACCATCCATCCTCAACACGTACCCACACCATCTCAGTCGTGAAACTCTTATCTTCTCTGTGATGTTTACCACACCTGCCATACTTCTTTTTTATCATTTTCCAATCTTTCAAGCAGTGATATTCCCATAATCCACCTCAGAAATTTCATCCATGTTCTCTCAAGCTTCGCTTCCTATTTTTGTCTTAAAGCCAAAGTTTCTGATCCATACATTAATATTGGTCGTATAACAATGCTATAGCATTTTGCTTCATAGGCATTTTCTTATCATATACCACTCCTTCTACCCCCCTCCACTTTCCAGATGCTGCTTTTATCTTATCCTCAACTTCAGCCTCACATCCTCCTTCCTGATTTATAGTAAATCCCAAGTATCTAAATTGTTCTACCTGTTTTATAATAGCAACTCTACATTCATGTATGGCTATCCTGTCCCTACCTTCCTTACTGCTCACCATAGCTTCAGTCTTAACCACATATATCCTCAAGCCTCCCCCTGCCCTTTCCAAAGTCTCTTGCCTTTCTACAACAATTCTCTATATTTCTTCCTCATTTACAGTAGTAATCATCAAATCGTCTGCACATAGCAACTCCCGCAACTCTTTATTTCTGATCTATTCACTTAATATATCCAAGACCAGCACAAATAGGAAGGGTTTAATACTGACCCTTGCTGTACTCCAACACTAACTTCAAAGGCTTCTGTTTCCCCAAAAGTTATTATTACTTTTGCACTTGTCCTTTTGTATATCATCTCTACTATTCTAACCAACTTCTCCAGGACTTTTCTTTTCCTCAAGCACCAAAGCATCACTTCTCTTGGTATTCTATCATAAGCCTTCTCTAAATTTACAAAAGCACAGAAGAGCTTCTGGTTTCCTGCTAATCTCTTTTCCTGTAACTGTTTTACCATAAAGATGGTATCCACAGTCCCTCTCCCACTCATGAATAAATACCACTCTTTCCCAATCTTTACGATATCTCCCAATCTCTCATCTAGTACGCTCTCTAATACTTCCAAACCATGCTCTGTTAATTTAATTCCCCTGTGGTTAGAACATTTCATGATGTCACCTTTCTGCTTAGGTATAGATACCATTAGACTCTCCTCCAGTCTTTAGGCATTATTTCCTCTTCCCATACAGTTGTCAATAAATTCAGCATCCATTCCTCTCCCTATTTAGCTAGTATCTTGACCATTTCAATTTGAAACTCTGATGGGGCTAGTGCTTTATCATTCTTCATTTTGCTCAATACCCATTTCACTTCA
>NW_027168970.1:35000-45000 GCF_036898095.1 Palaemon carinicauda | reverse complement strand
ACACCTTCCTCAAACATAGGATTCATCTATTCCTTGTCTTAGATCTGTGTGCGAGCGAGCCGTTAGGTGATAACTAAAAGGCGAAGTGAATGCAACTAAACTTTATCAAATGATCATCTCGTTTTTATACAGCCCCTTGCGAGCAAGAACGTCACAAAAATGAAAAAATGAAAAAGCTTGTGCTAGCAAGAAAACACAGGATGGTCTAATAACAGTGCAGGGAAGAGCGAGTGATAAGATAAAAATCAAAACCGTTACAGCGTACGAGCGTGTTTAAACCACGTGATGTACATGGCTCCCTCCCTAAAAATGACATACATGTGAAATAGGGTGCCCTGCTCTATGTAGAAATAGTACATAGACAGGTCATCTTTCAGGATATATGTAGGTTTTAGGTGGTCAATGGAGACCAAATCTTCCTTGCCACAAATGTTGATAGAGAAAGCTTTCGGCGCATGATCCAATGTATGGGGGCATTAGCAGTGACTTACTAGCTTGCTAGTGTCATTGTGCAGGAATGAAACCCTTGTTGGTATGTGTTACATAGCTGGAGGCTTGTAGGTCTGGCAGCATGGAGCAAATTTTCCCATAATGCGACGTAGGAACTGGAGATTGACGCCGGAGGTTTTAGATGGAAAAAATTTGGCAGGTACAACAAACGGGTCGTCATATACCATTTCACCTGCAGAGACATCCAGGCCATCTTTAGAAATGGTCTTTAGTCCGAGGAGGACCCAGGGAAGTTGGGTAAACCAGTTGGAGCCCTTGCAGAAGGACATCAAAGCTACTTCGAGGGTGAGATGAAAACGTTCAACCATTCAGTTGGCTACAGGGTTGTAGATGGTTGTCTGATGTAGGGTGATTCCCAGGAGATTTGCTAAGAATGTCCACAATTGAGAGGAGAAAGTGGTACCCCTTTCAGAAGTAATATGTTCTGGGATACCAGAACAGTTTCCATGGGAATGGCTTCAGGTTAACGAGTGGATCGGTTGATGACGGTAAACAGGTAACATTGTCCTTATGATGTTGATAGGGGACCTACTACATCGACGTGAATATGAGAAAAGTCGTTGAGGTTGAGGGAATGCCCACTCCTTAGTACGAGTAGCGATGTACTTTTGAGGTTTGGAATGAATTGCAGGTGCAAACCCAATCCTTTGCATCCTTAGTAATGCCATGCCAAATGAACTTCGTCTTTAGTAGTTGTGTAGTAAAACGGTGTGAGTTATGTGAAAGGCCATGAATGAAATTAAATACCTGCCAGTGCATGGGAGCAGGAATCCAAAGCCTAGGTGTACCAGTACTGGCACCACACGGTGAGGGTGGCGTTGGAGTCGTTGAGAGGGACGGCCTCCCTAAGTAGGGATATGCAGGATATTCAACATTCTTGGTACTCTGGATCTTTTCATTGGGTTTCTGCCAATATGTTGTAATCCAATGGTGGCCAATGTGTTTCTTGACAAAGCATTGGCAACGAGATTCATTTTCCCAGGAACGAGTTGAAGGGTACAATTGTATTTAGCTACGGCGGAGAGATGTCTGCGTTGACAGGTGGACCAGGTGTCAGACTGTCAAGTAAAGGCATACACCAGAGCCATGTGGTCCATACGAATGACAAAAGGTGTACCTTCCAAGAAAAGGTGAAATTGACGGATAGCCAAGTGCACTGCCAGCAATTCGTGGTAGAAGATAGAGTAGCTGGATTCCACCTTGGACTGTTTTTTACTGAAGAAGGCCAATGGGCAGGGCAAGCTGTTGACCTCCTCTACCCCAATAGTGACGTTGCTGGCATTGGTGGAGAGAAGAAGTGCATGTGGCACGGGAAAAGTGATGGCCACAGCGGTTAATAAGGCATTCTTTGCGTTGCAGAAGGCCGCCTCTTAAAGGGGACCCAATTTCAGGTGTTAAGAGTGGTGGCGATGGCTGGTAGGAAACAGTGATAATACTTGATCATGCCCAAGAATTCTTGTAGTGCTATGATGGTCGAGGGCGTGGGGAAGTTCTGAACAACTGTTACCTTCTCAGGGAAGGGGTGGACTCCTTCAAGAGTAAAGTGGTGCCCTAAGAACAATACTTCGTTGGCGCTAAAGGTACACTTGTCGCACCAGACTTCAAGGCCTTTCTGTTGTAGGCAGTCAGGCACGATGCATATTTGACGAATGTGTTCCTTTTTGGGGGAATAGAACTTGAATATGTCGTCCACGCAACATGAGCAAAAGGGGAAGTCCCTTAAGATGCCGTCCACGAGATGTTGAAAAGTGGCCCCAGCATTACAAAGGCCAAAACAGGAGTGATTAAAGGTTTATGTACCTAGGGAGGTGGTGATGGTGGTCTTAGGTATGTCTTCTGGGTTCATGGGCACCAGATAATACCCCTTCAGGATGTCGAGTCTGGAGAAAACTTCCGTTTAGTGCGTGTAGGGTGTAATGTCGGCGATGTTTGGGAGGGGGTAGTGATACAGTTCTGTCTGCAGGTTCAGGCACCTGTAATCCCCACATGGACGCAGAGAGCCATCTTTCTTCAGAACGATGTGTTAGGACGACGACCATGGGCTTGAGGCCTTTTGGCAAAGGCCCATTTCTTCCATTTCGGCAAACATTGTTTAGTGGCTTCCAATCGATCCGGTGCCAGACCCTGAATCTGGAGCAAACTGGGGACCTCGTTTGGCGGGAACCTGTGACCACTTGACGAAGGTCTGGGCGGAAAACTTACGGTTATGACGTAATTGAGGTGGGCGTAGGCATCCGTGGCTGCGCTGATGAGGAGAGCGAGGTTGGAGGGGGTTGGTTAGAGAGGTGTTGATGAGTAAGATTTAGTGTTGACTGTCAGAGAGCAACTTCAAACAGGAGTTGGTAATGCGAGAGGAAATCCGCACCGAGGATTGGCAATCTGACGTCAGCAACGAGCAACTTCCAGTGACATCTGACACTTATTATTATTATTACTAGCCAAGCTACAACCCTAGTTGGAAAAGCAAGATGCTATAAGCCCAAGGGCTCCAATAGGTAAAAATATCCCAGTGAGGAAAGGAAATAAGGAAATAAACAAATGATGAGAACAAGTTAACAAAAAATTATTCTAAAACAGTAAAAACGTCAAAACAGATATGTCCTATATAAACCAATACCAAATAATGGAAGACATTCTGTAATGGTCTAGAGGTAACTCTTCAGCATCAACAAGGAGACTTGGGATAGGTGAAGGGAGGAAGATTATGTTGGGAGGAGGATGCTAAGCATGGGGATGCCAGGTACGAGGAGAGGGAGGCCTAAGTAGAAATTTATGGACTCGGTAACAGATGTAGTTGGCATGACAGAGGAGGATTCAATGGATAAAAGTAGATGAAGACAGATGATGTGCTGTGCTGACTTCTGTATGACGGAAACTAAGAGAATATTATATATATATATATATATATATATATATATATATATATATATATATATTTATATATATATATATATATATATATATATATATATATATATATATATATATATATTGAAACTGTAACTTAAATTTTAAATTATTGCCAAAATGTTTACTTTATTGAATTTTAAATATTTGTGCAGGCATTGTCAGTGTAAGATTTGAATATCGTAATGCTCACTGATGTGGTATTCAAGTGTCAAAGTGGTAGTTAAAGTGCTACTCTACGGCTTTCCCTCTCACCTACTTTAAGAAAGTGGCTCTCACCATAGCGGAAAAGACACTTCCTTTGCAGTTTTGGTGTCTCTGCACTGCAGAAGCTGCTGGAAGACTAGCGATGAAGAAGGATACTGTTTACCCTAGAAGAGTTCACAATCGTGGTGGTTGTCCATTTAGGAGGATTCTGACTTTTGTTGAAGCCGAATGGACTTGTTTTATACCTCCACTTCGAGGCTACTGCCAAGTATGGTAGTACCCTCATGTTCTGTTAAAGAGAACTGGCCGCTCGCTGGATTCTCCAATGGTGAACCTACTACCATACTACCACTTCCCATCGCCAGAGATTAATTGAAACCGTCGCCAATAGAAGTTTATGAAAAGAGCCCTGGACATGGACGAGTCTGTATGTCTACGTTTGCGGATTACTAACTGCTTGAATTTCACTTTTGATAAGATTCTACTGTTAGTGTTGTTGTATATGGTATTGGTTATCAAAATTGAATAACCCCTTCCAACATACCTGGAATAATAATACAGTAGTTATTAGTTAAGAATATTCCTATCCCAGCATCTTCGCCGACTTGTCTTCTGATTGGATGGGATAAAATCAGAGACTTCTTATTAAAATACGCTTAATGCTTCAAGCTTACATTACAGCTCTACTCTCCTGACTTAACTAACAGCTTGTGACTCTCGAGTGAGAATATGTAAACAAAACTTGTACACAACAATACAAAAATAACAGATGATCATCACTTATATAAAAGATTGGATCTTACAGCCATACTAAAGCTAGAAGAATCACATCCTAACTTTAGGACTATTAATTAATGATTAAATCCTTCATAACATACAATACTACACTTATGAACTATGCTGAAACATGTTCTATCAATGCAATACAGTGCAACATTACTCTTAATACCTGTAGCGGGAACAACTTCTGCAGGGTCCGCAGTAGGAACTTCTGCGGCCATGACATGTGCAGGGCCCATGCTCGCTGCGCAATCACGAAGGGATCTCTTAAGTATTAGGACCCACAGGTATGTACCGTTTGTGACAAACTGGTAAAGGAGGCTTTTGATGATCAAAAGTCTACAGAGTCAAGTACAAAGTAGCTCTCGGCATAGCAGGAAAGCAACTTCCTTTGCAGTTTTGGTGTTTCTGCACTGCAGTAACTGCTGGAAGAGTAGTGATGAAGAAGGATAAAATCGTGGTGGGTGTCCATTTATGAGGATTTTGACTTTCGTTGAAGCCGAATGGACTTGTTTTATACCTCCGCTTGGAAGCTACTGCTGAGTATGGTAGTACCCTCATGTTCTGTTAAAGAGAACTGGCCGCTTGCTGGATTCTCCAATGGTGAACCTACTACCATACTACCACTTCCCATCGCCAGAGATTAAATGAAACCGTCGCTAATAGAAGTTTATGAAAAGAGCCCTGGACATGGACGAGTCTGTATGTCTACGTTTGCGGATTACTAACTGCCTGAATTTCACTTTTGATAAGATTCTACTGTTAGTGTTGTTGTATATGGAATTGGTTATCAAAATTGAATAACCCCTTCCAACATACCTGGAATAATGATACAGTAGTTATTAGTTAAGAATATTCCTATCCCAGCATCTTCGCCGAGTTGTCTTCTGATTAGATGGGATAAAATCAGAGACTTCTTATTAAAATACGCTTAATGCTTCAAGCTTACATTACAGCTCTACTCTCCTGTCTTAACTAAAAGCTTGCGACTCTCGAGTGAGAATATGTAAACAAAACTTGTACACAACAATAAAAAATAACAGATGAGCATCACTTATATAAAAGATTGGATCTTACAGCCATACTAAAGTTAGAAGAATCACATCCTAACTTTAGGACTATTAATTAATGATTAAATCCTTCATAACATACGCTACTACACTTATGAACTATGCTGAAACATGTTCTATCAATGCAATACAGTGCGTCATTACTCTTAATACCTGTAGCGCATATAGTATTACAGTACAAAGTAGCTCTCGGCATAGCAGGAAAGCAACATCCTTTGCAGTTTTGGTGTCTCTGCACTGCAGTAGCTGCTGGAAGAGTAGCGATGAAGAAAGATACTGTTTACCCTAGAAGAGCTCACAACTGTGGTGGGTGTCCATTTAGGAGGATTCTGACTTTTGTTTTATGGCTCCGCTTGGAGGCTACTGCTGAGCATGGTAGTACCCTCATGTTCTGTTAAAGAGAATTGAACGCTCTCTGGATTCTCCAACGGTGAACCTCCTACCGCTTCCCATCGACAGAGATTTAATGAAACCATTTATGAAAAGAGCACTGGACTTGGACGAGTCTGTATGTCTACTTCTGCTGATTACTAACTGCTTGAATTTCACTTTTGATAAGATTCTACTGCTATTGTTAATCAACATTTTATTACACAGTGCAATGGATAGATTACCTTTGATTAGTTATTCCTCTCAAATAATTATTGAGGTTTGGTAGGATACCTCTTACCTCCGAATAATCCAGAACCAGACTTGTATATTTTTGGCTTAGGACATCGTCTCTTCAATGCGATTTCTCCAGATTGATTTTAGGATAATTGTGGATGGGATTTAAGATATTTGATTATAATAAAGATTGGAATAATGTGATTTGTCTAAATGTTCAGCAGGATTAGTATTTATTTTTCTTAATTTATTAATTTATCTAATGTTTATCAATTATTTGTCAGAATATTCAATAGATAAAAGTGGTCAGTGTTTCTCCTGTTTCTTCCTATTTATGCTTATCTGGTCTCCTTGGCCCTCTTTGTATGAAAAAGCAGTAAGACTGTGCTAGCTTAATACATGATACTTTAATTACTAGCAAAATTGGAATTTGCTATAAGAAATGGATAAGTGTGGGCTAGTTTGGCATGTTTCTCTATATGCTTAATGGGGGGCTGGGTATAATAACTTATATATCGGTCGATTAAATTGTTAAGCTCAAATTTAAAAGTATTGCCTTCGTTCTTCGTTAATATATGATATATCTTCTTTTCCACTGCCATCCCTACATTAAGGGGTAGGTTGCTTGATGTGTCCTCTCTAATGCCTTTATTAAAGGCATCCTCTTCCATCAAACCTTTTACCTTCATATCATCCTTCACCTTACCTGAGAATCCAATTCTCTGCCTCCCTCTTGATCTTCTCCCTCTAACAGGTTCCTCTCAAGCCCTCCTCACTCCCTCCTCACCATCCATACTCAACACGTACCCACACCATCTCAGTCGTGAAACTCTTATCTTCTCTGTGAACTTTACTACACCTGCCATTCTTCTTTTTTATCATTTTCCAATCTTTCGAGCAGTGATATTCCCATAATCCACTTTAGCATTCTCATCTATGTTCTCTCAAGCTTTGCTTCCTATTTTTGTCTTAAAGCCAAAGTTTCTGATCCATACATTAATATTGGTCGTATAACAATGCTATAGCATTTTGCTTCATAGGCATTTTCTTATCATATACCACTCCTTCTACCCCCCTCCACTTTCCAGATGCTGCTTTTATCTTATCCTCAACTTCAGCCTCACATCCTCCTTCCTGATTTATTGTAAATCCCAAGTATCTAAATTGTTCTACCTGTTTTATAACAGCACCTCTACATTCATGTATGGCTATCCTGTCCCTACTTTCCTTACTGCTCACCATAGCTTAAGTCTTATCCACATATATCCTCAAGCCTCCCCCTGCCCTTTCCAAAGTCACTTGCCATTTTACAACACTTCTCTAATTCTTCTTCATTTTCAATAGTAATCATCAAATCGTCTGTATATAGCAACTCCCACCACTCTTTATTCATGATCTATTCACTTAACATATCCAAGACCAGCACAAATATGAAGGGTTTAATACTGACCCTTGGTGTAATTCAACACTACCTTCAAAGGCTTCTGTTTCCCCAACAGCTGTTATTACTTTTGCACTTGTCCTTTTGTATATCATCTCTACTCTCCTAACTAACCTCTCCGGGACTTTCCCCTTCCTTAAGCACCAAAGCATCACTTCCCTTGATATTCTATCATAAGCCTTCTCTAAATTTACAAAAGCACAAAGGAGCTTCTAGTTTCCTTCTAATCTCTTTTCCTGTACCTGTTTTACCATAAAGATGGTATCCACAGTCCCTCTCCCACTCATGAATCCATACTGATGTTTCACAATCTTTACAATGTCTAAATCTCTCATCTAGTACGCTCTCTAATATCTTCTAACCATGCTCTTTTAATTTAATTCCCCTGTAGTTAAAACATTCCATGATCTCACCTTTCTGCTTAGGTATAGATTCCACTAGACTCTCCTCTCATTCCTTAGGCATTATTTCCTCTTCCAATACTGTTGTCAATAAATTCAGCATCCATTCTTCTCCCTCTTTGGCTAGTATCTTGACCATTTCAATTTCAAACTCTGATGGGGCTGGAGCTTTACCATTCTTTATTTTGCTCAATGCCCACTTCACTTCTGTCTTCCGAATCTCCATCTCTATCCCTCAACCCTTTGTGCTTCTCCTAGCTATTCCCTATCATTTTCAGTATTCAATAGTTACTCCTAATATTCTCTCCCTCTCCTTTTTATGTCATCATCCCTATGCAATATATTTCCATCTCTATCCCTGATGACTACCTGTTGCACTAAATCCTGTCTTTTCCGTTTCCTCAAGTTTGAAATCTTATAGAAATCCTTTTCTCCTTCACTTGTTCCTAGCCTTTCATTTACCTGTTCTAGTGCTCTTCCAATAGCTATACCTACTTTCTTTCTAGAATCTTTTTCCTCTTCTCTGTACCGTTCTTCTGCTTCCTGTGCCTGTCTTACTTTCCAGTCATTGAATCCCTTTGATTTTCTTTTAACTGATTCTTGCACCTCTCTGTCCTACCACCACTTTTCTCCTTTCGACACACCATATCTACTGGTTCTTCCCACTAATTCCTCCATTTCCCCTAAACATATTTCTTTCATACCAAACCAGCTATTTTCCACTATGTTACCCGGTCCAATCTCTATGTTCAACCTTTCCAGTAGTCTCTTTCTCACAATCCTACTGTGGTAGGTGTGTAAGAAATGTACCACCGTATATACTGCATGTCGTAAAAAGCAACTAAAAAGACAGCTGTTGCATCGTAGTCTTGCTTTTTTAGCAAAAGGCTAGGCCCACTGCCAACAACTGTGAAATCTGCTGCCTTGCAGTTGAAATATTTAGCCAAAGGCTAAGGCCATCACCAGTAACTGTGGTTCATGAATGCAAGGGCATCCGATTGTAAGAACCCTCTTCCAAATTATGAACCATGCTTGATACTATTAGAAAAAATGTGTATATAAATACATATATATATATACTGTATATATGTATATATATACATATATATGTGTGTGTATGTGTGTGAGCATATGTATATGCGCGCACTAGTGCGTGTGTACATCATTTCATCATAATCCTATTTCCCTTTCAGAAATGTACAGCCTTTAATCGTCTCTCACTATTTTCGAAGTTGAGTTTGTTAGTTGTAGCAATTAAATATTTCGTATATAAATAAGTCTGAGGAGAGTCTGTATTGAAACTATTAACTAATTTATCAAATAATCAAAGGAAATTTAGTTTAAGTGTAATATCACGGAACTAAACACAAACTGATAATGATTTAAGGGTATATTGTTGTCTCTCTAATCCAATTAGTGGTCCCAAAACATTAAAATTATGGTCACAAAGTACCTGAAGAAGCTTATCTATTACACCTCAGGGTTTATGAACCACTAGTCTGGCATGGAGGAGTCTAGCCTTATCATTTTAACAAAACGTAACTTGAAAGGGATTTTCAGGGCCATTAACTGATTTATGACACATCCTTTCTTTAATTAATAAGGTTCTCAAGTACAACACGATTAGGTGTCATTGGTACAGAGAATAACTTATTAGGTTGATTTCAATCCCAAGTACAAAAAAACCTGAATTCGACAGGTATAAGTACAGAAGAAGTGTCATTGACTTTTTTTCTTACTTAATGACTAAATGGTATCGTCACTGTCATGCCAGCTTATTGGAACAGGGTTCGATTCCCTAACCGGCCAGAGGCTATTGTCTTTGAGTGGTTTCACCTTAGGACTCTGATTCTGTAGTTAGTAAGAGAATCCAGACATTGAGGTATTAAAATATATGGCTTATTTGAAGGTTTACATATATATATATATATATATATATATATATATATATATATATGTATGTGTGTATATATATATATACATACTGTATATATATACATATACATACATATATATATATATATATATATATATATATATATATATATATATATATATATATATATATATATATGTAT
>NW_027168970.1:17500-30000 GCF_036898095.1 Palaemon carinicauda | reverse complement strand
ACTCAGTTGATTGCATCCAGCCTTTGAGTTCACAACCCTCTATCGGCCCGTCACAAAATCAATGGTAAAACTTGGTACAAAATTAATGCGAATTAATTAACGGTAAATTATTATTTACAATATATCCCAACAGTTACCTCAGCACCAAATGTCTGGTAATTTTCTTAGAAAAACAGGTTTCTTTTATCATAAAAATTTGTGAAAACCGAAAAAGTACAACACTGAGCTGCTGCTAAAAAATGTTTTCCAAAGGAAGATTTTTACAGAAATAAAGAGACGTTGCTACACCTCCACTTAAAGGTTTAAAGATTTAAAGGCCACTCATGAATGGCAGAGGCAAGGAACAGCAGGACAATGCCCTAGAGACTGACCATATAGTTATGAAAAGCGCCCAAGCCCCCTCTCCCCCCAAGATAGGACCAGGGAGGGCCAGGCAATGGCTGCTGATGAGTCAACAGATACACCTTTAGGCTCCCTTAAACCCCCCAACCTTAGCTCACAAGGATGGTAAGGTTGCAGACGCTAAAGGCACTAACGAGACTGAGCGGGACTCGAACCCTCGACTGGCAAACACAAGGCAGAGACGTTACCAATCAAGTCCTTCTTTTAAATCGAATCTAATTCCCTGTGTGTTTCGGTCACTAAACCATTAACAAGAACAACATTGCATAACATTGCATTTCGGAAGTAGGCCTCTCTGAAATTCTAAACCACATTGCATTTCGGAAGTAGGCCTCTCTGAAATCCTAAACCACATTGCATTTCGGAAGTAGGCCTCTCTGAAATCCTAAACCACATTGCATTTACGAAGTAGGCCTCTCTGAAATCCTACACCACATTGCATTTACGAAGTAGGCCTCTCTGAAATCCTACACCACATTGCATTTACGAAGTAGGCCTCTCTGAAATCCTACACCACATTGCATTTCGGAAGTAGGCCTCTCTGAAATCCTAAACCACATTGCATTTACGAAGTAGGCCTCTCTGAAATCCTAAACCACATTGCATTTAGGAAGTAGGCCTCTCTGAAATCCTAAACCACATTGCATTTCGGAAGTAGGCCTCTCTGAAATCCTAAACCACATTGCATTTCGGAAGTAGGCCTCTCTGAAATCCTAAACCACATTGCATTTCGGAAGTAGGCCTCTCTGAAATCCTAAACCACATTGCATTTACGAAGTAGGCCTCTCTGAAATCCTACACCACATTGCATTTACGAAGTAGGCCTCTCTGAAATCCTACACCACATTGCATTTACGAAGTAGGCCTCTCTGAAATCCTACACCACATTGCATTTCGGAAGTAGGCCTCTCTGAAATCCTAAACCACATTGCATTTCGGAAGTAGGCCTCTCTGAAATCCTAAACCACATTGCATTTACGAAGTAGGCCTCTCTGAAATCCTACACCACATTGCATTTCGGAAGTAGGCCTCTCTGAAATCCTAAACCACATTGCATTTACGAAGTAGGCCTCTCTGAAATCCTACACCACATTGCATTTCGGAAGTAGGCCTCTCTGAAATCCTAAACCACATTGCATTTCGGAAGTAGGCCTCTCTGAAATCCTAAACCACATTGCATTTCGGAAGTAGGCCTCTCTGAAATCCTACACCACATTGCATTTCGGAAGTAGGCCTCTCTGAAATCCTAAACCACATTGCATTTCGGAAGTAGGCCTCTCTGAAATCCTAAACCACATTGCATTTCGGAAGTAGGCCTCTCTGAAATCCTACACCACATTGCATTTCGGAAGTAGGCCTCTCTGAAATCCTAAAGCACATTGCATTTCGGAAGTAGGCCTCTCTGAAATCCTAAAGCACATTGCATTTCGGAAGTAGGCCTCTCTGAAATCCTAAAGCACATTGCATTTCGGAAATAGGCCTCTCTGAAATCCTAAACCACATTGCATTTCGGAAGTAGGCCTCTCTGAAATCCTAAACCACATTGCATTTCGGAAGTAGGCCTCTCTGAAATCCTAAACCACATTGCATTTCGGAAGTAGGCCTCTCTGAAATCCTAAACCACATTGCATTTCGGAAGTAGGCCTCTCTGAAATCCTAAACCACATTGCATTTCGGAAGTAGGCCTCTCTGAAATCCTAAACCACATTGCATTTCGGAAGTAGGCCTCTCTGAAATCCTAAACCACATTGCATTTAGGAAGTAGGCCTCTCTGAAATCCTAAACCACATTGCATTTCGGAAGTAGGCCTCTCTGAAATCCTAAACCACATTGCATTTAGGAAGTAGGCCTCTCTGAAATCCTAAACCACATTGCATTTCGGAAGTAGGCCTCTCTGAAATCCTAAACCACATTGCATTTAGGAAGTAGGCCTCTCTGAAATCCTAAACCACATTGCATTTCGGAAGTAGGCCTCTCTGAAATCCTAAACCACATTGCATTTCGGAAGTAGGCCTCTCTGAAATCCTAAACCACATTGCATTTCGGAAGTAGGCCTCTCTGAAATCCTAAACCACATTGCATTTCGGAAGTAGGCCTCTCTGAAATCCTACACCACATTGCATTTACGAAGTAGGCCTCTCTGAAATCCTAAACCACATTGCATTTCGGAAGTAGGCCTCTCTGAAATCCTAAACCACATTGCATTTAGGAAGTAGGCCTCTCTGAAATCCTAAACCACATTGCATTTACGAAGTAGGCCTCTCTGAAATCCTAAACCACATTGCATTTCGGAAGTAGGCCTCTCTGAAATCCTACACCACATTGCATTTCGGAAGTAGGCCTCTCTGAAATCCTAAACCACATTACATTTAGGAAGTAGGCCTCTCTGAAATCCTAAACCACATTGCATTTACGAAGTAGGCCTCTCTGAAATCCTAAACCACATTGCATTTCGGAAGTAGGCCTCTCTGAAATCCTACACCACATTGCATTTCGGAAGTAGGCCTCTCTGAAATCCTAAACCACATTGCATTTAGGAAGTAGGCCTCTCTGAAATCCTAAACCACATTGCATTTAGGAAGTAGGCCTCTCTGAAATCCTAAACCACATTGCATTTAGGAAGTAGGCCTCTCTGAAATCCTAAACCACATTGCATTTAGGAAGTAGGCCTCTCTGAAATCCTAAACCACATTGCATTTACGAAGTAGGCCTCTCTGAAATCCTAAACCACATTGCATTTACGAAGTAGGCCTCTCTGAAATCCTACACCACATTGCATTTCGGAAGTAGGCCTCTCTGAAATCCTAAACCACATTGCATTTACGAAGTAGGCCTCTCTGAAATCCTACACCACATTGCATTTAGGAAGTAGGCCTCTCTGAAATCCTAAACCACATTGCATTTAGGAAGTAGGCCTCTCTGAAATCCTAAACCACATTGCATTTAGGAAGTAGGCCTCTCTGAAATCCTAAACCACATTGCATTTACGAAGTAGGCCTCTCTGAAATCCTAAACCACATTGCATTTACGAAGTAGGCCTCTCTGAAATCCTACACCACATTGCATTTCGGAAGTAGGCCTCTCTGAAATCCTAAACCACATTACATTTAGGAAGTAGGCCTCTCTGAAATCCTAAACCACATTGCATTTACGAAGTAGGCCTCTCTGAAATCCTAAACCACATTGCATTTCGGAAGTAGGCCTCTCTGAAATCCTACACCACATTGCATTTCGGAAGTAGGCCTCTCTGAAATCCTAAACCACATTGCATTTAGGAAGTAGGCCTCTCTGAAATCCTAAACCACATTGCATTTAGGAAGTAGGCCTCTCTGAAATCCTAAACCACATTGCATTTAGGAAGTAGGCCTCTCTGAAATCCTACACCACATTGCATTTCGGAAGTAGGCCTCTCTGAAATCCTAAACCACATTGCATTTACGAAGTAGGCCTCTCTGAAATCCTACACCACATTGCATTTAGGAAGTAGGCCTCTCTGAAATCCTAAACCACATTGCATTTCGGAAGTAGGCCTCTCTGAAATCCTACACCACATTGCATTTCGGAAGTAGGCCTCTCTGAAATCCTAAACCACATTGCATTTAGGAAGTAGGCCTCTCTGAAATCCTAAACCACATTGCATTTAGGAAGTAGGCCTCTCTGAAATCCTAAACCACATTGCATTTAGGAAGTAGGCCTCTCTGAAATCCTAAACCACATTGCATTTACGAAGTAGGCCTCTCTGAAATCCTAAACCACATTGCATTTCGGAAGTAGGCCTCTCTGAAATCCTAAACCACATTGCATTTAGGAAGTAGGCCTCTCTGAAATCCTAAACCACATTGCATTTACGAAGTAGGCCTCTCTGAAATCCTAAACCACATTGCATTTAGGAAGTAGGCCTCTCTGAAATCCTAAACCACATTGCATTTAGGAAGTAGGCCTCTCTGAAATCCTAAACCACATTGCATTTAGGAAGTAGGCCTCTCTGAAATCCTAAACCACATTGCATTTAGGAAGTAGGCCTCTCTGAAATCCTACACCACATTGCATTTCGGAAGTAGGCCTCTCTGAAATCCTACACCACATTACATTTAGGAAGTAGGCCTCTCTGAAATCCTACACCACATTGCATTTCGGAAGTAGGCCTCTCTGAAATCCTAAACCACATTGCATTTACGAAGTAGGCCTCTCTGAAATCCTAAACCACATTGCATTTAGGAAGTAGGCCTCTCTGAAATCCTAAACCACATTGCATTTCGGAAGTAGGCCTCTCTGAAATCCTACACCACATTGCATTTCGGAAGTAGGCCTCTCTGAAATCCTAAACCACATTGCATTTAGGAAGTAGGCCTCTCTGAAATCCTAAACCACATTGCATTTCGGAAGTAGGCCTCTCTGAAATCCTACACCACATTGCATTTCGGAAGTAGGCCTCTCTGAAATCCTACACCACATTACATTTAGGAAGTAGGCCTCTCTGAAATCCTACACCACATTGCATTTCGGAAGTAGGCCTCTCTGAAATCCTACACCACATTACATTTAGGAAGTAGGCCTCTCTGAAATCCTAAACCACATTGCATTTAGGAAGTAGGCCTCTCTGAAATCCTAAACCACATTGCATTTAGGAAGTAGGCCTCTCTGAAATCCTAAACCACATTGCATTTAGGAAGTAGGCCTCTCTGAAATCCTAAACCACATTGCATTTACGAAGTAGGCCTCTCTGAAATCCTACACCACATTGCATTTCGGAAGTAGGCCTCTCTGAAATCCTACACCACATTACATTTAGGAAGTAGGCCTCTCTGAAATCCTAAACCACATTGCATTTCGGAAGTAGGCCTCTCTGAAATCCTAAACCACATTGCATTTACGAAGTAGGCCTCTCTGAAATCCTAAACCACATTACATTTAGGAAGTAGGCCTCTCTGAAATCCTAAACCACATTGCATTTCGGAAGTAGGCCTCTCTGAAATCCTAAACCACATTGCATTTACGAAGTAGGCCTCTCTGAAATCCTACACCACATTGCATTTCGGAAGTAGGCCTCTCTGAAATCCTACACCACATTACATTTAGGAAGTAGGCCTCTCTGAAATCCTAAACCACATTGCATTTCGGAAGTAGGCCTCTCTGAAATCCTAAACCACATTGCATTTACGAAGTAGGCCTCTCTGAAATCCTAAACCACATTGCATTTCGGAAGTAGGCCTCTCTGAAATCCTAAACCACATTGCATTTAGGAAGTAGGCCTCTCTGAAATCCTAAACCACATTGCATTTAGGAAGTAGGCCTCTCTGAAATCCTAAACCACATTGCATTTACGAAGTAGGCCTCTCTGAAATCCTAAAGCACATTGCATTTCGGAAATAGGCCTCTCTGAAATCCTAAACCACATTGCATTTCGGAAGTAGGCCTCTCTGAAATCCTAAACCACATTGCATTTCGGAAGTAGGCCTCTCTGAAATCCTAAACCACATTGCATTTCGGAAGTAGGCCTCTCTGAAATCCTAAACCACATTGCATTTACGAAGTAGGCCTCTCTGAAATCCTAAACCACATTGCATTTAGGAAGTAGGCCTCTCTGAAATCCTAAACCACATTGCATTTACGAAGTAGGCCTCTCTGAAATCCTACACCACATTACATTTAGGAAGTAGGCCTCTCTGAAATCCTAAACCACATTGCATTTAGGAAGTAGGCCTCTCTGAAATCCTAAACCACATTGCATTTCGGAAGTAGGCCTCTCTGAAATCCTACACCACATTACATTTAGGAAGTAGGCCTCTCTGAAATCCTAAACCACATTGCATTTCGGAAGTAGGCCTCTCTGAAATCCTAAACCACATTGCATTTAGGAAGTAGGCCTCTCTGAAATCCTAAACCACATTGCATTTACGAAGTAGGCCTCTCTGAAATCCTAAACCACATTGCATTTAGGAAGTAGGCCTCTCTGAAATCCTAAACCACATTGCATTTAGGAAGTAGGCCTCTCTGAAATCCTAAACCACATTGCATTTCGGAAGTAGGCCTCTCTGAAATCCTAAACCACATTGCATTTCGGAAGTAGGCCTCTCTGAAATCCTAAACCACATTGCATTTAGGAAGTAGGCCTCTCTGAAATCCTAAACCACATTGCATTTAGGAAGTAGGCCTCTCTGAAATCCTAAACCACATTGCATTTAGGAAGTAGGCCTCTCTGAAATCCTAAACCACATTGCATTTACGAAGTAGGCCTCTCTGAAATCCTAAACCACATTGCATTTAGGAAGTAGGCCTCTCTGAAATCCTAAACCACATTGCATTTAGGAAGTAGGCCTCTCTGAAATCCTAAACCACATTGCATTTAGGAAGTAGGCCTCTCTGAAATCCTAAACCACATTGCATTTACGAAGTAGGCCTCTCTGAAATCCTAAACCACATTGCATTTAGGAAGTAGGCCTCTCTGAAATCCTAAACCACATTGCATTTCGGAAGTAGGCCTCTCTGAAATCCTAAACCACATTGCATTTAGGAAGTAGGCCTCTCTGAAATCCTAAACCACATTGCATTTAGGAAGTAGGCCTCTCTGAAATCCTAAACCACATTGCATTTAGGAAGTAGGCCTCTCTGAAATCCTAAACCACATTGCATTTAGGAAGTAGGCCTCTCTGAAATCCTAAACCACATTGCATTTAGGAAGTAGGCCTCTCTGAAATCCTAAACCACATTGCATTTCGGAAGTAGGCCTCTCTGAAATCCTAAACCACATTGCATTTCGGAAGTAGGCCTCTCTGAAATCCTAAACCACATTGCATTTCGGAAGTAGGCCTCTCTGAAATCCTAAACCACATTGCATTTAGGAAGTAGGCCTCTCTGAAATCCTAAACCACATTGCATTTAGGAAGTAGGCCTCTCTGAAATCCTAAACCACATTGCATTTAGGAAGTAGGCCTCTCTGAAATCCTAAACCACATTGCATTTCGGAAGTAGGCCTCTCTGAAATCCTAAACCACATTGCATTTAGGAAGTAGGCCTCTCTGAAATCCTAAACCACATTGCATTTAGGAAGTAGGCCTCTCTGAAATCCTAAACCACATTGCATTTCGGAAGTAGGCCTCTCTGAAATCCTAAACCACATTGCATTTAGGAAGTAGGCCTCTCTGAAATCCTAAACCACATTGCATTTCGGAAGTAGGCCTCTCTGAAATCCTACACCACATTGCATTTCGGAAGTAGGCCTCTCTGAAATCCTACACCACATTACATTTAGGAAGTAGGCCTCTCTGAAATCCTACACCACATTGCATTTCGGAAGTAGGCCTCTCTGAAATCCTACACCACATTACATTTAGGAAGTAGGCCTCTCTGAAATCCTAAACCACATTGCATTTCGGAAGTAGGCCTCTCTGAAATCCTAAACCACATTGCATTTAGGAAGTAGGCCTCTCTGAAATCCTAAACCACATTGCATTTACGAAGTAGGCCTCTCTGAAATCCTACACCACATTGCATTTCGGAAGTAGGCCTCTCTGAAATCCTACACCACATTACATTTAGGAAGTAGGCCTCTCTGAAATCCTAAACCACATTGCATTTCGGAAGTAGGCCTCTCTGAAATCCTAAACCACATTGCATTTCGGAAGTAGGCCTCTCTGAAATCCTAAACCACATTGCATTTAGGAAGTAGGCCTCTCTGAAATCCTAAACCACATTGCATTTAGGAAGTAGGCCTCTCTGAAATCCTAAACCACATTGCATTTAGGAAGTAGGCCTCTCTGAAATCCTAAACCACATTGCATTTAGGAAGTAGGCCTCTCTGAAATCCTAAACCACATTACATTTCGGAAGTAGGCCTCTCTGAAATCCTAAACCACATTGCATTTAGGAAGTAGGCCTCTCTGAAATCCTAAACCACATTGCATTTAGGAAGTAGGCCTCTCTGAAATCCTAAACCACATTGCATTTAGGAAGTAGGCCTCTCTGAAATCCTAAACCACATTGCATTTCGGAAGTAGGCCTCTCTGAAATCCTAAACCACATTGCATTTCGGAAGTAGGCCTCTCTGAAATCCTAAACCACATTGCATTTCGGAAGTAGGCCTCTCTGAAATCCTAAACCACATTGCATTTAGGAAGTAGGCCTCTCTGAAATCCTAAACCACATTGCATTTCGGAAGTAGGCCTCTCTGAAATCCTAAACCACATTGCATTTCGGAAGTAGGCCTCTCTGAAATCCTAAACCACATTGCATTTAGGAAGTAGGCCTCTCTGAAATCCTAAACCACATTGCATTTCGGAAGTAGGCCTCTCTGAAATCCTACACCACATTACATTTCGGAAGTAGGCCTCTCTGAAATCCTAAACCACATTGCATTTAGGAAGTAGGCCTCTCTGAAATCCTAAACCACATTACATTTCGGAAGTAGGCCTCTCTGAAATCCTAAACCACATTGCATTTAGGAAGTAGGCCTCTCTGAAATCCTAAACCACATTGCATTTAGGAAGTAGGCCTCTCTGAAATCCTAAACCACATTGCATTTAGGAAGTAGGCCTCTCTGAAATCCTAAACCACATTGCATTTCGGAAGTAGGCCTCTCTGAAATCCTAAACCACATTGCATTTAGGAAGTAGG
Source organism: Palaemon carinicauda (assembly GCF_036898095.1). Classification (NCBI taxonomy): domain Eukaryota; kingdom Metazoa; phylum Arthropoda; class Malacostraca; order Decapoda; family Palaemonidae; genus Palaemon; species Palaemon carinicauda. The sequence goes on along the minus strand of NW_027168970.1, from coordinate 20,985 downwards.
CCTCTCTGAAATCCTAAACCACATTGCATTTAGGAAGTAGGCCTCTCTGAAATCCTAAACCACATTGCATTTCGGAAGTAGGCCTCTCTGAAATCCTAAACCACATTGCATTTCGGAAGTAGGCCTCTCTGAAATCCTAAACCACATTGCATTTAGGAAGTAGGCCTCTCTGAAATCCTAAACCACATTGCATTTCGGAAGTAGGCCTCTCTGAAATCCTAAACCACATTGCATTTCGGAAGTAGGCCTCTCTGAAATCCTAAACCACATTGCATTTCGGAAGTAGGCCTCTCTGAAATCCTAAACCACATTGCATTTAGGAAGTAGGCCTCTCTGAAATCCTAAACCACATTGCATTTAGGAAGTAGGCCTCTCTGAAATCCTAAACCACATTGCATTTAGGAAGTAGGCCTCTCTGAAATCCTAAACCACATTGCATTTAGGAAGTAGGCCTCTCTGAAATCCTAAACCACATTGCATTTCGGAAGTAGGCCTCTCTGAAATCCTAAACCACATTGCATTTCGGAAGTAGGCCTCTCTGAAATCCTAAACCACATTGCATTTCGGAAGTAGGCCTCTCTGAAATCCTAAACCACATTGCATTTCGGAAGTAGGCCTCTCTGAAATCCTAAACCACATTGCATTTAGGAAGTAGGCCTCTCTGAAATCCTAAACCACATTGCATTTAGGAAGTAGGCCTCTCTGAAATCCTAAACCACATTGCATTTAGGAAGTAGGCCTCTCTGAAATCCTAAACCACATTGCATTTCGGAAGTAGGCCTCTCTGAAATCCTAAACCACATTGCATTTCGGAAGTAGGCCTCTCTGAAATCCTAAACCACATTGCATTTCGGAAGTAGGCCTCTCTGAAATCCTAAACCACATTGCATTTCGGAAGTAGGCCTCTCTGAAATCCTAAACCACATTGCATTTCGGAAGTAGGCCTCTCTGAAATCCTAAACCACATTGCATTTCGGAAGTAGGCCTCTCTGAAATCCTAAACCACATTGCATTTCGGAAGTAGGCCTCTCTGAAATCCTAAACCACATTGCATTTCGGAAGTAGGCCTCTCTGAAATCCTAAACCACATTGCATTTCGGAAGTAGGCCTCTCTGAAATCCTAAACCACATTGCATTTCGGAAGTAGGCCTCTCTGAAATCCTAAACCACATTGCATTTCGGAAGTAGGCCTCTCTGAAATCCTAAACCACATTGCATTTCGGAAGTAGGCCTCTCTGAAATCCTAAACCACATTGCATTTCGGAAGTAGGCCTCTCTGAAATCCTAAACCACATTGCATTTAGGAAGTAGGCCTCTCTGAAATCCTAAACCACATTGCATTTAGGAAGTAGGCCTCTCTGAAATCCTAAACCACATTGCATTTAGGAAGTAGGCCTCTCTGAAATCCTAAACCACATTGCATTTAGGAAGTAGGCCTCTCTGAAATCCTACACCACATTGCATTTAGGAAGTAGGCCTCTCTGAAATCCTACACCACATTGCATTTAGGAAGTAGGCCTCTCTGAAATCCTAAACCACATTGCATTTAGGAAGTAGGCCTCTCTGAAATCCTAAACCACATTGCATTTAGGAAGTAGGCCTCTCTGAAATCCTAAACCACATTGCATTTAGGAAGTAGGCCTCTCTGAAATCCTAAACCACATTGCATTTAGGAAGTAGGCCTCTCTGAAATCCTAAACCACATTGCATTTAGGAAGTAGGCCTCTCTGAAATCCTAAACCACATTGCATTTAGGAAGTAGGCCTCTCTGAAATCCTACACCACATTGCATTTAGGAAGTAGGCCTCTCTGAAATCCTAAACCCACAAATCAGGAACTTTTACTCTTAATGTTTCATTTTCATTCATAAAGTTAACAGCTCTCTCAGGAAAAAAAAATGGTTTCTTTGACGTATCACCCCATTTTCTCTAAAATAAAAATTCAAGAAAGTTGAAGTTCACATTTGGTCTTATAAAATATTTAGCTCTGAAAGTAGATAAAAAGATAAAATCATCATAGTGAGAAGCCTGCAATCTATCAATAGATCCAGATGAAAAATATTCTAAAGATAAAAAGAAAACCTTTTTAGTTGGGAGATCATAAAAAGGAAGATATACCAAAATTTCATACAGAGAACCTTTTGAAATGGAGTATTACATTTTGATTCTAGTAATTCCTTCTGATTACCCTAGGTTTCCCAAGAGTACAGGAACCTGAATACGTTCTCAATATTACCAGAAGAGGATTAGTCTGAGTCTGCTGTAAATACTCGAGTATTGATTTAAACATGAACATCTAATATTCTATAGCCTCAAAAGACTATTTCCTCTCATTCATGGAAATAAAAACTCCAAGAAAACTATACAAACTCTTTCAATTTAAAAACTTGGCACAAGGCTGCACAACAACCTTTCACCACTGAGACTAAGAGGAGCTTCTATCTACGCAGAAAAACAAGAAAGTCTGCTACCAGTTGAACAGAGGCTCTGTGCGGAGAAATACCCCTTCTACGACGCCAATAACAGACTGCCCTAATTCTTATTACTGAAACATTCCTTGATTTATACTAATCAAAATGGCAATCCAAAGTTTTTTATACAAATTATGAATGGAGTGACTTTCGGGGCCTAAGACAAACAAGGAAGTCTGCAACCAGTTGAATAGAGGCTCTGTGTGGAGAAATACCCCTTCTACGACACTAATAACAGACTGCCCTAATTCTTATTACTGAAACATTCCTTGATTTATACTAATCAAAATGGCAATCCAAAGTCTTTGATACAAATTATCAATGGAGTGACGTTGGGGGCCTAAGACAAACAATCCAGAGAACCTAAAAAATAATGGAGATCTTAGTGAACCCATACGGTTCGGTGAAGTGAGTAGGTGTTTGGGTGAACTGATCTTGAAACCAGTCGTTTGTAAAGATGGAATTTGTTAGGTAACCTCCTTTGACACCGAACTGTAAACCACACTTTTTGTTGTCAAAAAAGAGCCACCATACTTATACTGTTGCTCAAAGAACACCTAGACTTGTATAACATAGTTCAAATGATGAAGGAAGGAAAATTGTAATGATCTTGATTCGACTACTCCTGTGACAGGGTCTCCACCTAGCAAGTTAAAAGATCTGAAATTGATTAGTGAAACATATATTCCTACAGGACGACAAACCATTTAATTGGGATTATCTTCAAGTCTTTTCATGAAATAAAGTGAGGCAGAAGGATATTACCCTTAATTTTGTCCATGATAAAAGTACTTCTGGTAACAGGTCAGGGTTTCTGACCTGTTTCTGCCAGCGTTGGCCTGTTTTCTGGAAGCACACTTACCTCTTAGAGATTTCTAAGCCTGAAGGGTCTGGAACAAGGGTCTATCCATTTTTTTCAACAATTTCTCTGAGCGAAGAAGATAATCCATAGATGCACTCCACCCTTTTGGGAAAGCTACCATGAAAGGAGAGATGTCCGAAACCTTTATGACCA
>NW_027168970.1:0-10000 GCF_036898095.1 Palaemon carinicauda | reverse complement strand
ATATATATATATATATATATATATATACATATATACATATATATATTATCTCACAAAGCTGGTCTAGCATAGAGTAAATAATTCATATATGTATTTCAAATGTGTATTTCAGAGGTGCATTGCCAGCTCATAAGGTGAGTTCCTCTCTTGTAGGTTTAAGTAAGCGTATGTAAATTGCGTAAGACTTTCATAGTCCATTTCATTATATTTTTCATTCGTCAGTATTTGTAAATTTACGTTATTTTCATGAATTAACTTTTTATATCATGTATTTTGTTACAAAGTCATATGCAATTTTGATAAAGCGTGCTGAACGAACCCTAATGATATATAGTCTGATATTTATATGCAATTACAGGCGATTTGATTTCCAAATTTTACTTAACCTAGCCATTGTCTGATTTGCTTTTTTCAATCTTTCACTGAACTCTAATTTTAAAGACCCTGTATTGGAGATCATAGCTCCTAGATATTTAAATGATTCTACCCCATCAATCATTTCTCCTTCCAATGATATTTCCTCTTCCTTTGCTTACTCTGATCTCATCATCTCTGTCCTCCTATTTATCTTCAGCCTAAACTCGTGTGATATTTCATACATTCTGGTAAGCAAGCATTGCAAATTCTGTGGTGTTCTGCTAAGTAGGACAGCATCATCAGCATATTCTAGGTCTGCTAAATTCCTATCACCAATCCATTTGATTCCTTCTCCACCATCTCTGACTGTTCTACACATTACAAAATCCATGAAAAGGATAAACAACATAGGTGACAACACATTCGCTTGGAGTAATCGACAGTTCACTGGAACTTCATTTGATAGGATTCCATTATGATTAATTTTGCGCTTGCTATGCTCATGAATAGACTTAATCAAATTTACATATTTAAGAGGAATTCCATAATAACGCAGGAGTCTCAACAAAATTGGCTGGTGCACACTGTCAAAGGCTTTTTTTATAGTCCACAAATGCAATCAAAAGGGGATTTCTATATTCTACACATTGTTGTACAACATGTCTCAAAATAAACATTTGGTCAGTGCAACTTTTACCTTTTTGAAATCTTGCTTGTACATCTATCAGCTTTTCATCCATCCTTCTCTCCAGTCTCTTTAGAATAAGCATACTATATATTTTCATAAGAACTGACGTAAGTGTGATCCCTCTGTAATTATTGCAATAAGTCAGGTCTCCTTTCTTTTAATTTTCACCAACACTCCTAACTTCAATTAATCAGTTTTTTTTTCTTTCATGCAACAAAATAATCTTGTAATTATTCTGGAAGTCACTATTTTCAGCCAGTATCATGTCAGCAGGTATTCCATCATATCCAGGGGCTTTCCATCTCCTGATTTTTTAATGATAGCTTCGACTTTAAACACACTGAATTCATTCATGGGCACATGAAGGTCTTCCTCAGCTTTAGGTATTTCAATCAAATTATTACCTTCCTATCTCCTATTCATAACCTCACTAAAGGGTTCCATCCAATGCTGTCTTTCTTCATCTTCTGTTGTTATAAGAGACCCGTTTCTCTTTTTGATGGGTATATGCTTGTTCTTCTTTGCCCCAATAGTGATTTCATTAATAATTCTATGAGTGATTCTTACGCCATAGACACTACCTGAATTCATAGCTTTGTTAGCCTCATCTGCTTTACTGTCTGAATATTCTCTCCAGTCATTCTTGGTTCTTCTTTTGACTTCAGTATCAATACTGGAATACTTAGCTTGTAATTTTAATTACTTCCAAGAAACCTTTAACAATCAATTTCTGTCTTTGTCTCCTTTTTATAGTGTCCCACGTATCATTTGATATCCACATCTTTCTCCTTGTAACTGCGTGTCCCAAGACTTCACTACCAACTGATTGATATATGTTCTTAATATCACACCATTCTTCATTAATTGACTGCCCTTCGTCTCTCAAAGTCTTTAAGACTGCAAATCGATTCCTACATTCAATTGCAAATGTTTCTCTGTGCTCTTCTTCTAGAAGGTTGGTTGTATCAAACATAGGTATTCTATCTACCTTTCTGTTGGGTGCTTTCAGTTTTAATTTTAGTGTGGCACTGAGGAGTTGGTGATCACTACCAATATCTGCACCTCTATAGCTTCTTACGTTTCTCAGAGTACTCCTTCTCTCTTTATTAATGGCAATATGATCTATTGGATTTTTGTAATAGTCACAGGGAGAAGTCCGTGTATATTTGTGGATGCATTTGCGCTGAAAAAGAGTAACTCCAATGACAAGATGGCTTGTTCAACAGAAACTTATGAAATATGCTCCATTTTCATTTGTAACTTCGCCAAGACCCTCGACACCAATCACATTCTCTATCTTTTGAAGATTCCTTCCAACTTTAGCATTGAAATCGCCAATCGCAATTTTCATATCTCTCTCTCGAATCTCATCTATTACACTCAGCAGTTTTTCATAGTATTCATCTTTCCTTTCTTCAGGGGAATCATTTGTTGGAGCATAGCAAACTATAATACTCGTATTGCACTGCTTTGCTTTGAACTTTGCAAGTAACAATCTACTATTTACGTCTCTCCACTCAGACAATGCCTTTTCTGTTCTTGGTGTCGTCATCATCCCTACCCATTCTCTTCCAAATCCATCTGTTCTTCTTGAATAGATAAGCAAATTATTTTGATATAAAGATTCCTTACCAATCCCCTTACAACGTGTTTCACTTAGGGCCACGATATCCAAAGTATATTTCATAAATTTACTCTCCACTTGCTGTAACTTCCCAATCAGATTCATGGTTCTAACATTCCAATTACCAATTTAAAATTTTTCTTTAGTATTTATAAACCAGGAGATTCTTAGCAACCTGCTACGCCTAGGACTAGGGGCCATTCTGTCATCTTCTCTTTCCATTGACTGACTAAATCCATAGAGGATTCATTAACTAGATTCATCAAAGGATAACCAGTTCCTTGCTTGTCCGTACGAATTCCAGCAAGACCAACCGCCAAGCATCAGGAGTATAAGCCGAAGAGACTGTTTGTCTATCACCTTAAAACCGACCCGTCACCCTGCTGACAATGATTTCATAGAGATTTAGGGGGGCATTTCCTCCACACCCAAAGCTTTCATTACTCCATCAGGTTGTTCAATCGCATATACGAGTATAAACGTTTGCAACCGTAGATTGCTAAGATATACTGCCTAGCACGGTAAATAAATTTATATATATATATATATATATTGATGTCTCACAGGATGTAGGTACAGGAGAGGGGGTTCCCAGCCCCCTCGTCCCGTCCCTTTTAGTCGCCTCTTATGACACGCAGGGATAACGTTGGCGCTATTCTAATTTTTATATGCCCCCTCGGCCACAGGGGGCTAGAGAGTAGAGGTCCCCTTTTTTGTTCTGTTTCATTTGTTGATGTCGGCTACCCCCCAAAATTGGGGGAAGTGCCTTGGTATATGTATGTATGTATATATATATATATATATATATATATATATATATATATATATATATATATATATCATACCAGTTCATATTTTCTCCTTAAAGGAATTCTACCTTCTGATATCTCAACAAAATTTTAGGAGTATGATTTCTGGACTTGTCCCCTTTTTCATGAAATCAGTATATGATCAAATGGGCAGATTTGCGAAGTTTCGAGTGATAGTGTGTACTCGATCCTTGAGCTTAGTATAGATCCACTCTGCCACAAAGATCACAAACACACAGACATACATACATATATACAATATTATATATATTACGGCTGGCAAGCTATATGACCTCTCGCGTTCCAAACTCACCCGTTTGCTTTTACATTAAATCTGTCACACTTGGAAATATTAATACCCGAGTTCTAAGATATTTATATAACTTCCAAACAGCAATGTATAAGACACTGAATATCCAAAAGAGTCTTAAGTACACTCAAAACATAACTGGGTAATTATCCTCAAGACTTATCTGAAACCAGTTCTTACTTCGATTCCTTACAGGATACGAGCGAAGTTGCAATAAACACTGATGATTGAAATAATACAATCTTTACAAAAATAGATATATATCGCTCGCTTGCGACAACGTCATAACTCAAAAAACTTTATTTTTGAGTTATCCATATAGACATATTCATCTTCAAATGCTGATTTTTATGGCAAATGTGTCATAATTGTAGCTAGAAAATTGATCGCTAGAGGCGCTAAATGTCCTAACGACATAACATAATATGAGAGTGTTTTAACTGATTAAAATGGCGCTCCTGAAAAATAGCTATTTTTGAGTTATGACGACGTTGTCGCAAACGAGCGATATATGCAATCACTAAAGATATCTGGCTTTAGGTACAGTCAGTGAAGATGTCTGGATTTGTGTGCAGTTGCTGAAGAGGGTTGGATGTGAGTGCAATCACTGTGAATATGTGTCTTTGGGTGCCATACTTAAGACGTCAGGCTTTGGATGGAATCACTGTAGATATCTGGCTTTTTCTACTACTACTGAAAATTTCTAGATTCAAGTGCAGTCACCGAAGGTGTCTGGCTTTAAACGCAATCACTGGAGATGTCTTGTTCCATTTGCAAATACTAAAGCTTTATATATTGCTTTGTATGAAATCACGGATTTTTGTTTTTTTATTCTAAATATTTCTGCCTTTTTGTGCAATTACTAGCGATGCACAAATACATCGGGCTTTGTATACATCAATGAAGATTTCTGGCTTTGAGGGCAATCACTTAAGCTGTCTCTCTGTGTGCAGGCACAATCAATGAAGATATCTGTAAGTCAAGGACAGTGACTCCTCAACATCTAGATTTTTCATTGATAATGTTCCTTTAACTATGTACAACTCCTCTAAAATTCTATGTGTGATTCTTTGTTGCAAACTGACGTTTGAGAGACATTCTTTCTGTTTCTTCTTTAATTTAACAAAAATTTGGTTTAATGAGAAAGTTTTTTTTTTTTCTCTAAGATTTTCGGTGATATATCTATCCAGAAGAAATGTTGTAATTCCTTCATTGAGCCTTGCTTCGAGTATTGTTCTCCAATTTGGTCTCCAGCAGCGGACTTTCATCTTAATTTGTTGGACAAAAACTTAAACTTCCTATTCCTCATGTAAATTTTTAACTCTGGCATGGTCGTTCAGTTAGTTCTTTACGCGTGTTGCTTAAAATTTTTCATACGTCAAAATCTGCATAGCTATTGGCAGAGGAAATTAGCAGAAGAAGATGGCCAGGTGACCATATTTATAAATCCATACGGAAAGTATCAACACTATCTCAGCGACAGGCGATGGATACAGCCTCTAAGGGATATGGCCCTGCAAGGTGTTCCCAGCTTGTAGATGACATCTTTCTCTACAAAATTTCACCATAGCTGTCCCTAGAGTTAACTTCTGTGGTTATGTCCTATCATGCACTGGTATTGCAATAGACCTCGACAAGGGATCCGCTATATACTCCGGATAGCAAGGTTGGTAGCGTCGCGGATTTCTATTGCAGAGGTCCCGAGTTCGGTCCCCACCAGGGACGCGAATACCGTGAGACCTTCTACCGGGGGGTACTCCCAGGGTGGCGCCTGGGGGGAGGTTAGAGGGGACTAGTGATAGTCCCTGCTGGCTAATGGTCGCCCGAGGAGAACGATGTAAATCGTCTCAGTGGAGACCTAAAACCCGCAACTTTAACTTTATATGTGACTTCCATACACCGCCCAATGTCACAGACTTCAGGTCATTTATAGGTCTTGGCGATCAACTTATCGGCATCACTCCAGACATCACAGCAGCAACACAGCTCCTATACCCACTTTTGAGCCCCAAATACTCATTTATTTGGATCCCCAACTATGTGCAAGCATTTAAGAAGGTCAAGAGAGCTATAATTTCACCACCTGACCAGGCGCCCTTAAACCAAGTATCACGGATGATTCTGTATGGCTTAGGCAATGCCTTACTTCAAAACAATGGCCATGGTCAGATGCATCCAGTGTGGCTCTCCTTTCCTTATATACACAGAAATGTCACACTACGTCACTATAGAGCTGGAGCTACTGGATGTTACTTGGTCCATGACTAAGTGCCCTCTATATTTGTCTGGACTTCAGCATTCTACCTATTCTCAATCACTGCACTCTAGATGCCATTGAGAATCCATGCCTACAACCACTCGAGACGGCTTTGCTACAACGCCTCATGATAAAAGTAGCCCCCTACATCTTCACCGCAGAAACATCTATGATACCAGACATCTTGTCTTGCTTCCCAACCAATCGCCCTAAATTACAGAATATGAAAAGGGAGAATGAACGCCTCAAAATCAAAGTAGCCCCCTACATTTTCACCGCAGAAACATCTATGATACCAGACACCTTGTCTTGCTTCCCAACCAATCGCCCTAAACTACAGAATATGAAAAGGGAGAATGAATGAATGAAGGATTTGTCATTATTTGGCATCATAACATCAGTGGTCATTGATGCCTACTTAATAATGCTTAATTAACAATTAATAATTAGGATAAAAAATAAATAAATCGATAAATAACTTAACAGTGAAACTTTTAAAATTTCATGCATTTAAAAATGAGTAAGGAGGCTAGCTTCTAATATGAATTTAAAAGTCCCACTAGCATAAAAAAAATGTCCCCTCCGAGACTCTTGGTGAAGGATGTACCTGCCATCCTCACCACGAGTTTTAGACAGGTATTGTTCCCTGTTACCCACAAGACTGGGACATTTAATAAGTAAATGCCTCACATTCAGAGGGACCAAACAATCATCACAAGATGGCTGACACCTGCCAGTCATCAGGGACTCATGAGTCAAGGTAATCGAGAAAAGAAGTCATGTATGGAAGTCAAAGTTACAATATGTGAATGAGTCTTGATCTAAGTATTCTTATTGGATGATGCTACTCTCTTTGCATCAGTTCCATCTCCTGAATGTAGACCTGTGGTTGTTGATTCCCTTGATAGATATCTAGCTAAAATTAGTGCATGGTACAAACTTTGGATAATGAAACTGAACCCTAACAAAACTGAAAGTATGATTGTAAGTCAAAATAGTGGCTTCTCAACCCTCATATCTTTTCATTGATAATGATTCTTTAAATGTATAAACCTCATCTAAAATTCAGGTATGATTCTTGATTGAAAATCTACTAAAGTGAATAATTCCAGTTTGGTTATTCTTCTTCTTTATAAAAGGCTTATTGAGAAGGTATTGTGACGAGCCGAGAGAACGTTGTGACTCAAAGACAGGATGAAAGCAACAGAGTAACTTTACTACGAAACACTCGCCTTTATATACAAAAACTCAATGCAACAGCAAATTTCCTGTTCAACCGACACAGCACCGGTTAACAGTTAACGGTGAGAAAAACAGACACATTATTTCAGGTTAAATGCAACAGGAAATTTCCTGTTCAACCGACACCACACCGGTTAATAGTTAACGGTGAGAAAAACAGGCAAGTTATTTCAGGTTCTTTTTAGTGCGAGGGGCGAGTGGAGATACAAGCATAATATATACACAAAATGAAATGCCGTTACTATGTCCGATCGTGTGACACACTGTTGGTACAGTATTTTTAGATTTGTTATGAGGAAATATTCTATTTCTTTCATTCTACCATGTTTTAAATATGATTTCTTATATGGTCTTCAGTTACTGACTTCATTTTTTGGACAGTAAATAAAGGTCCATTGAATTCCTATTCCTTTATCTGGATAATAATATCTAGCTTAGTCGTTCAGTTAGTTCTTTGTTCATGTTGCATACTATTGTATTTTTCATAATACTGGCATCACTTGCATTCAGATTTTTCTAGACTGCAGTATCTAGAACTACATTCTATCAATCTTGCTTTATCTATCATGAGACTCAATACTATACAGTATTCTAGAAGTTTTATTCCAGCTCTGACCAGACTAGGAATGATCTTCCAGATCTGAACGTTGAATATTAGGAACTTCAGAAGTTCAGACTTGCCACGAAGGCTTTTCAGTTGAACAGGATTCTTTTCAAAGTTTATATATGACTCATCTTTTTAACTCTGCTACTGATTATTATTATTATTATTATTATTATTATTATTATTATTATTATTATTAATTGCGCTACACCCCTAGTTGAAAAAGCAGGATGCTATAAACCAAAGGGCTCCCAGAGGGAAAATAGCCTAGTGAGAAAAGAAAATAAGAAAACAGATAAAATAGTGTGCCTGAGTGTACCCCAAAGCAAGAGAACTCTAACCCAAGACAGTGGAAGACCATGGTACAGAGGCTATGACACTACCCAAGACTAGAGAGTAATGGTTTGATTTTGGAGTGTCCTGTGTGCCTGAGTGTACCGTCAAGCAAGAGAACTCTAACCCAAGACAGTGGAAGATCACGGCACAGAGGCTATGACACTACCCAAGACTAGAGAGTAATGGTTTGATTTTGGACTGTCCTTCAAGAAGAGCTGCATACCAAAGCTTCAAGAGTCTCTTCTGCCCTTACCAAGAGGAAAGTAGCCACTGGACAATTACAGTGCATTAACTCCAAGAGTGAACAGAATTTTTTCTGTTATCTTAGTGTTGTCAGGTGTATGAGGAAAGAGAAGAATGTGTAAAGAATAGGTCTGAATATTTAGTGTATGTGTAATCAAAAGGAAAATTAGCCGTAACCAGACAGGAGTAAAATGTAGTACTCTCTGGTCAGTGAAAGGACCCGATAACTGTCTAGCAGTATTATTATTATTATTATCATTATTATTATTACTAGCTAAGCTACAACCGTAGTTGGAAAAGCAAGATGCTATAAGCCCAAGGGCTCCAACATGGAAAAATAGCCCAATGAGGAAAAGAAATAAGGAAATAAATAAACGATATAAGTAATGAAAACTAAAATAAAATATTTTAAAAACATTAATATTATAACAGATATTTGTTTTATAAACTATAAAAGGACTTATGTAAACCTGTTCAACATAAAAACATTTGCTGCGAGTTTGAACTTTTGAATTTTTACTGATTCAACTACTCGATTAGGAAGATCATTCCATAATTATAATAGTATTACAGGTATTAAAGACAAATGGAAAAACCATATGTTTAAATCATGGAAATAAGAGGAAAGAATAAATATGTAGTATATATATATATATATATATATATATATATATATATATATATATATATATATATATATATATATATATATATATATGTATATATATATATATAAATATATATATATATATATAGATATAAATATATATATATATATATATATATATATATATATATATATATATATAAATATATATATATATATATATATATATATATATATATATATATATATATATATATATCTATATATGTATATATATATATATATGTGTGTGTGTGTGTGTGTGTGTGTGTGTATGTGGGTGAGGAAAGGCAGAAATATCTAGGAATTATGAGGAGGAAAAAAAATAGTAAAACATTTCATGAAAGTGAAAACATCGATCAGAGTATTTTGAGAACGTATGATTCGGAGATAATGAAGAACAATAAGTTTGTAAAATAAGAAAAAGTTTTTTTTTTAGAATTTTCGAGGAATTAGGGGAAGAAGACCTAAAATATACTCGAAAAATGGAATGCAGTTAAGGGTAGAAGAGACTTTAACTATGGAATGGAGTTAAAGGTAGAAGAGACTTTAACTATGGAATGGAGTTAAGGGTAGAAGAGACTTTAACTATGGAATGGAGTTAAGGGTAGAAGAGACTTTAGCTAGGGTAAGAAGCTCTTCTAGGAGGGCACTCAAAAATCAAACGATTGTTCTCTAGTCTTGGGTAGTGCCATAGCCTCTGTACCATGGTCTTCCACGGTCTTGGGGTAGAGTTCTCTTCCTTGAGGGTGCACACTGTTATATCTAATTTCTCTTCCTCTTGTTTTGTTGAAGTTTTTATAATTTATATGGTGTTACTGTTCTTAATTTTTCTTATTGTTTCCTTTCCTCACTGGGCTATTTTCCCTGTTGGGGCCCCTGGG